>NC_067398.1:351948337-352178337 GCF_016432865.1 Antechinus flavipes | reverse complement strand
TTAAAATGTGCATAATTCGAAGGAGTATTTCCAGTTCCCTAAAAAGTAAACACTGTATTTTGTAGTGTACACTTCTGAGTGTGATCAAATGGCATATGTGTTTCCAATATAAAATTGTTCTTGGGGATACCAGCCTTGGTGGACTATAAAGTATGAATGTAGAATGACCTAGTACAATGGCACCTTGAATATTCTAAGGAACCAAGCACTCAATGGTTCCAATCATTTAGAGAGTGAACTTTTTCTATACCTTTCTTCTTGCAAACCAGACTCATTTTTTCCCCCAAAGAGGATTTTCAATGGTAAACCTAAATGGAACTTTTCATAGAGCTTGAGTCCTGTTATTTTCCTAGGGTTTTTAATCCACCTCCACATTTTAGGAACTTATCAACAAATCAAAGTTTTTTTTTTTTTAGTTTTACCTCTACTGAACATATTTACAGTTTTGAACATACACACAGCTAATCAAAATGTCAATGGATGCGTAAAGGTGACCACATGGTAACTATCTTATTTGTTCTTCACGTTTTCAGAAATAAACATAAAATTCAGATTCTTGTATCTCACTATTTCATTTAAATGAGACTTTTTTTCAATCACAGATTTTTTTAAACAAAAACTGATACAATGTATTAAAACACATAATAACAAGAGTCTACATGTAAAAATATAACTTTTACATACACAATTTCAAAATAATGATACGTTTGCCATTTGTTGCATAAAATTTACAAATGTCTTTTTCATTACTATATAACTGGCAAAACAGGAGAACAGATGGAACATTCAGACCATTTTGATGGATGTATGGCATTTACTCAGTGCTGATAGGTGGAAAATCTACTTGAACAGGGAATTTTTTTTCTTTTTCTTTTTTTTTTTTTAATACATGCCAAGTTTGTGTGGCTGTAAAAATAGAAACTAGAATTAGAGACAAAAGGATGCTGACAAATACTTAGCTAGGAGCACTACCTGTTAACTGTACTATACACCAAAGTCAATCGTTATAAGATTCACTATGGAAGTTGGTTCAATCGTGCCCAGACTTCAAAGCTAGTTATCTGATGAGTTGCTGTGCCACATAGCTTGATCTATGTTACTATCAAATATGTTAAGTATAAACTTCATTCATACTGGCCAGAGAAATACTGTACTACCCCTCCTTGAGAAAGTGCAACTTAATGCTTTAGGACTTATAAGGCTTGTTATAATGCTGCATGATGATTGGATATTGGCATTTTTCGAACTAAGGAGGAGGCAGAGGAAAGGGGGTCTACACTTTAGCAAACCCACTTGGAAAGAAAAAGATTAAAAAAAAATCAAAAAAAAAAAAGAAAGAAAACCAATCATATCTATCACACTACTTGCAATTTTCTGATTTGATGTTTATTTTTTGTTTTTTTTTCTTCAAAAATCTGACCATGTATTCAGAAACGCCTCACTGCACACTACTTAGGCTACACATGTAGGTAACACTTTAATTGTTTAAAATCACAGCCACTTTGATTATGTTATGTTTCTGATGATATAAACATTGGAAGGCACAGTGGTAACATTGTAGCATTCTAACCTTGTACCTCTGAAAATCCCAGAATAGGGTCACAAGAGCAACATTACGATTCCGACAAATTCATTTTTGCCACGTCTTGATAATGCTGCTTGTAATATCTACACATGATGTGACTTTTAAGTCCTGTGTTCCCAAAAGACTGGAGAAACAACTTTCTACTTATTTATGAATGAGAAGCAACATCAGGGTCAGCATTTCATCCTGTACTCCCCCTCCAGAGACAGAGTTGGCACTACAGGTTACAATAACAAACCAGGGGAGAGGGACAGAAATAAGACAAAAAAATCCATATTTACAGTAAAATCTTTTTTTTTTTAAAAAAGTTAATCAGTACTATTTTTTTACAGGAGAAAAAAGTCTGAAACAAATGAACAAAAGCTTACCATATTCACTAAATTTTTAATATATATTTATATATATATTTATATATATATATTTGTCATAGGTCTATAAGATCCATCTGTTCCTCCTACCCTAAGGAATGGCTAATGTCATCACTTCATTTTCATTAGGACGTTTGCTGGTTTTGTAACTAGGGTAGCAAAGCTCCCCCTTCAATATCCAGTAAGTATAAACACTAGCTGACTACAACACCAACAAAAACGTTCATGTAGTTTTCTTCAGAAGTACACTTTTTCATTATTGCAAGTTTACAATTTTTAAATTAAATATTTTTTCAGACTTACAAATTAATTATATTTTTTTTTTCCAAAAGAAGTTTAGGCACAAATGCATTGTTCCACAGTGTGGAGAAGATTGCCATTCAGTCTCTGGGCTGCGTGCCACAGCTCGCAACATTCTGCTTTAAACATTCTGAATGATATGTTAAAGAGAGTCGTCCCTCAAGTTGCACTTTTTTTTGTTTTTTGTTTTTTGATAATCGGGAATGCTGAAATCTCTTGCGTCTGTGATTCATAACTACTCAGACTTGTCTTATATTACAAAAAAGGGGGATTAAGGAGAAGTGTTTATGTGGGTTTAAGATAATACAGCTGTTAAGGAAGTGGTCTCTTGTTTTAATGAAGAAATGTGGCAACTTGGACCTGTGAAAGAAGTAAAAAAAAAAAAAAAAGGAAAATTAATGAACAGATTTTAGCATAAAAGCTATTTTTTTGAACTTCAGAATTTTACAATTTTTGAACTTTTGAATTTTAGAACTGTTTTCTCAATCAAAATCTGGGAGAAGTCTCAGTTAAAACTTATTTTTAAAAAATTTCTGATGTTAACAAAGATATCTATACTGGTTGAAAGTAAAACTTACCATTTTACATCTGTCCCATGTGATTTGATGCATCTCCCATTCCAGGGTGAGGTCCCGCCAACGAGAGTGGAGGAGGTTCTGAAGATACTTTTTCTTCTTCCCTTCTTTTCAGGCATGCTGCTTTAGGATTCAGATTCCTTTCTGTTTAACATTAAAGTAAAGAGCATTGTCAAATGGTTCAGTCTGGTGAACTCGCTCTCTATCTAGATCCAATTGTTAGTTAACCAAAGTACTACTTCTGGGGTTAAAGTAGTAATGTTATGAATCTTGGTGTTTTTAGAGCAGAACGAAATTAGTGAGTATTTTACAAAAGCAGTTGGTAATTAATGTACTTTGCATGTATGTTAAACGTGTGTGTTTTTAACTAGGAAGTAT
Organism: Antechinus flavipes; assembly: GCF_016432865.1. Lineage (NCBI taxonomy): Eukaryota > Metazoa > Chordata > Mammalia > Dasyuromorphia > Dasyuridae > Antechinus > Antechinus flavipes. Next base: position 352,175,131 of record NC_067398.1, on the reverse strand, counting down.
GGAAGAAGATGATTCAAATTGAATTGAATACTAAATTTGGATACCAAGTTTGTAATTCTGAAAGTGAGTGTAAGGCAGATATTCTAGACTCTGGATTCAGATAATACACTTAGGGATAGTCTGAACACTTTAGCAAAAAGAACAAATTACCTTAAAGACTTTCAATGTGACCTCAAATTAGAATAATCATACTGGGACTATGAATTTCTTTGCTTGACAGTATAAGAACCTTGCCTGAGATTTGCTATTGCTTGTAACACTATCAACTTCAGGGCTAAACTTGTCATCATACATGAGAGTAGAATGTGATGTACCACTAACCTCGCACTTGCTGCTCTAAGCTGAGAATGACAGCCACAGCCTGGTGGAGAATCAGGAGTTTTGTTTGGGGCTTGTCACTCTTCAGATGGAGCTGTACCATGCGGCCCAACTCCTTGAAAGCCTCATTAATGTCACGTACACGCAGGCGCTCACGGGCATTGTTGGCCATCCTCCTTTCTTTTTCACGCTCTGCTTTTTGCTCTGGTGTAAGGTCTTCATCATCATTATTGCTGTGAAACCAAAAAAAAAAAAAAAAGCAAACAAAAAAGACATATTTTCTAATGATGTGAGGGGAAAAGCTTTCTAAATATTTTGTTTATTCCTCCTCCTCCTGGGTTTCTTTTCCTTAAGATTTTTCACTGAGATTCTCCATTTGAGGCCAGAATTTTACAAATGTCTTTGCTGTTGAAACTGACTACGAAGGGGTGAGAAAGCTCTTTATGCTATTAAATCTCCAGCATGTATTTGACCTGAGAAAAGAGCTAATGATTCTACCAAAGATATAATCCCCACATCAAACTGGAGACAGTGGCCAAGCCAGAATCAGAGCCACATATTGTTTGCATTGGGAGAATGAAAGTGTAGGACATCAGCCAAAATGAAACAATGTACATTTCAACAACAAACATTACATTTCAAAAAGCAGCACCACAGCCTGTTTTCTCTTACCCTACAGGGAGCACGACCCCTTTAAGCAAAGTACATTTTAAAATAAGTTTTTGAAAAAGTTCTATTCTGGGTGGTATTTAGAACCAGTGGAAAACAAATGATTTAAAAAGATCTCAATAGACTTAAACCAGCTAAGGTAAAATAGAGATAGGTTTAAGCTCCTGAATTTAGTTTTTTTTTTTTTTAATTAAATAAGACAAAGGAGTTCTAAAACCTGAATGTCATCCACACTTTGTTATTATCAGCTATATGATTTCAGGCAAGATCTTCAAACTTTTCTGAGCCTTGTTTTCTACTTCTCAGGAGGTCAAATTATATGATTCACGGCTTTTTTTTTTGTTCTGGAAATCAATTATTTTAAAAATAGGTGAGGGAAGCAACTAGATTATTGTTCCTAATTCCAGGCATAATGATAAGCTAAAGTTTATCCACAGAGTGCGCAGGCTAGTGAGAAGTCTGGGAAATTTATAAATGAAGAAGAGTTGAGTAAATTTATAGCTATTTAGTAGTAAGTGGTGAGGTGGATGATAGGGATCTCCAAATATTTTCAGGCTTTTACCTACAAGAGGAAATGGACTTGCTCTGTATTATTCCAAAGGGCAAACTATAGATCAATGCAAGAAAATGATAGGGAAGCAAATTTTGGCTTAATTGAGAACAGCACTTTATTCTCCAACTTTAAGCTTTTTAAAAAATGAAATGAGCAGCCACAATAAGTAGTGAGCTCCCTGTAACAAATATCAAACAGAGGTTACTAGAGAGATGTCAAGAATCCTATGGACTAGATGATGTCTGAAAGTCTTGTATGCCTCTAAGATTTTTGTGTTTTAAGTCCAAATTTTCACTGGGAAAAGAAAGATGCTTTCTTTGTTGCAATGTGAAATGACCAGCTGAATCTGTCTCTTTCTGTCCTTCTTTTCTATAGAAAAAAAAAAGTTACTTTCTGGCAGGGGATAGAACACTGGGCCCAGAATCATCAAGACCTAAGTTCAAATCCAGATTCAGACACTTACTAGCTATGTGACACTGGGCAAATCACTTAACTGTTTGCCTCAGTTCTTCATCTGATTAGAAGGATTAGAAGGAAATGGCAAATTAGTCCTTTGCTAAGGAAATCCCAAAAGGATCCCCGAAGAGGTTAGACACAACTGAAATGACTTAACAACAATTTCTTTTGGCTAATCGTTTGGGTATGGAAAAATACTGGCTTGGGGTGGTTCCTCCTCATAGATCAATTTGTATAACGTGATGAATTAGGTTTTGGAATCATCTGCAATTTAAGATGCTTGGTGCATTAAAAATGATTCCCTCGGTAGCCATAGTATGGGCAGACTAAGATGTGAGGCAAGGAGTAAAGAAATATAAGGGGAGAAAAGAGTCATTAGTATCTCACTGCAACAAATACTTCCTGATGACCTGACTGGAAAAATGTGGCTCCTCCCAACTTTAAGCTCAGGAAGCCCAGTGAGGCATGGTGATGCTTCCTTGATATGCTATTTTGGAAATGAGTAGGATTAAAAAATAGCTGGGCTGGGTCAAAATGAATCTCTTTTTGCTTCCCTCCACCCAGTTGTTGTTTATTCACTTAAATGGATCCTTTAATTTGCAGTTCTACTCTCAACTCCCAAGCCTGCAATGTCCTCTGAAACCAGTAAGCAGGATACTGTTATAATAAAGCACTTAGGTCCTTTAGAAATCAACACTACTTGAAATAATGAACAGAATGGAATAAGTGGAACAGAAACAGAAGTAAGTTTCCCCCAGGTAAAGTCAAAAAGGCAATCATTTGGGTAATCATTTTGTACATTAAACATTGTGCTATATATAACACAAAGAAGACTTGAAAATGAGAACTTGTTTTCCAAAGGTTCATGGGCTAATAAGTAATTTTAATTCATTATTCACTTATAAATAAATGTATAAATAAATAAATTGGTTATGCAAATAGACTGCATAGATTTTTTTTTTCCCAACACTGTTGGCTTATAATACAGATTTGGAAGCATAACTAAATGTCACAAGAATGACCTTTTCAAATGAGAAGGTTCTCAATAACAAATTAAAACAGTCTACTGAAACTTCAAAGGATCCATTAATATGTATATGTAAATAGCTACTAGTTAAATTAATAAGAATTGATCTGATCATTGAACAGCAACATAGAGGTGTTAGTCACATAGAAGCATCTCTTTAGGGTTTCTTACCAACAAAGAATGAAATGAAAATACTCAAATTGTCACTGTACTTTTTTCTCTCATCTTTCCTGTCCATAAAAGAGAGGAGGATAGCATGGAAGCAGTGGCATTTTGCAAAACGAGTGGAAAAGAGAAAAATGCTTTTTATTTTAGCAGTAACCTACAAAATACTCTGAAAATGCTTGCTAAGATCAGGATAAGTGAATCTTAATTCTTTGTCCCAAACAGAACACCTTCTGCCAAATCTCCCTATTCCAAAGTGAAGTGGAGAGTTGGCAATTATGTGGGGGATTAGACAGCCAATTTGGATAACTGAAGACATAAGGGGATCATTTATTGAGTGCTTAGGGTGTGCTGCAAGTGAATATTTTGGTCTAAAATATCTGGAATGTATACAACCCTAATTTACCACATAATTGCCAACCCTCACTTTAGTACTTGGGCAGGTGGCCTTGGCAGCTATTTAAATAGCATTATGGACATTCATGCTAAAATATGACTAGAATATCAGAATCTTTGTATAGTGTACACAGAATTCTATCAAATATGGAAGCAAGTGAAGAATAGGAGGAAGTAACATTTTTTCCTGTTATATTTTTGTAGTAACATTATTAAACATTTGCTGTTAAGGAATTCTAAGTACTTTTCAATAGTAAATCTTAACTAAAAAAATTTATTGAGGCCACCAGTGTTAGAAGAAAAACCTATCGTCTTTTATTTAATATCTTCAGAATATATCTAACACTGCTAACACTGTTACTTTTTTTTTCCATTTTGGAATTTTAATTTCTAAGATTTGTAGCTTGTTGGCTGAGTAAGTCAAATCTTAGAAAATTGATGGATCTTGAGAAGCTTTTTTAATATGAACTATAGGCTCATTAATTCAGAATGTGAGGATGCTACTTAGTAGTTGTTACTAATCCTAAATTCTCTACAACACAGAAAGCATTCCCAACATCCAGTAACAGTTAGTGGAATTTAGTTCAATTTAAATGAGCCATGTTGAACTATTAGTGCATAAGGTGGGAACTAAAGAACTCCGGATGATATTCAAGTATTTGCCTGCTAATACACAGTTAATATATTTTCCCTTTTGCACTTTTGCATTCCATTTCTGTTGTTCTTTTAAGAGAATCTACTATTATTGAGAGTGTTTATGTTTTGTTCTAAATTCTTTAGTGTCTTGTTAGATTTGCTGGTTTCTTTAACAGCTTGTATTTCTCTGTTGATATCTCTGATATCTGCACTTCATTTGATGTTGCTTTTGAATCCTCATAGAAGTTCTTAGAGTTGTTTTATTGATGTTATTGTAAGGCTTGAAGAATTCCTTGTGCACCTTTCTCAGGGAATTTGGCCTCAGTTTTCTTGGTTATTCAGTTTTTGTCCACTAAGATGACAATTTTTCCTTAACATTTCTTTTCCTTAATCAGCTCTCCTTTATTTTTCTCTGTGTATGTTGATTTTTCTCTGATTTCCTTGATGAAATTATGCTTCCAACCCCCAAGCCTTCCTCTTTTTAAGGACTAGTACTATTGTTCCCCTTCCCCAGTACTAGTTACTTATTCTCTCAAACAAAGGATTGGACTTTGTCTTTGTATCTCTCAGATGATGAGGTGACCACTAGGGCTAGAGCTGTAGGAAAATTCCTATAGTGTGGTTTAATCTCCCTAATTCCTCAATCTGTTATTTCCTCCTCCCCTAAATTCAACTTACTTTGTAGAGATTTCTAAATGTAAAATTTCCTTTCACTTTTGATTTTGTATTTCTAGTGCCTAGTAAACAATTTCAAATGTTGATTGCTCGACAGACTTTTCTTAACCTTTGCTAGTCACATACTTCTGGAGTCCACCTCTCTATAACTAACTTTCTATATTCCTTCCAGGCCATGACTTTTGAGATTGGTAGTACAAGAGCTAAGAAATGGTTCCCTCACATCACTGCTGAGAGAAATGTTCCAAGAAGTCTTTGAAATGAGTTTCTCTTCCTCATTTCTGTATATTACCTCATGTGCTATATTTTATATACTTTTACAATAAGTGCTGACCTTATGGTATCCTTTATTTTCTTGTTTCCTACATTCATGTTCCTCATTAGCTGATTCTTTTCCTTCTTTAGTTTTGGCCTTATCTGAGTTTTTCCCTTATCCCTCATAGTTTAGGCCTTAATTTTGATAAGTGGTGCTTAAATTCCAACAGAACTATTATAGGCCAGCACCTGGAAGGTAGAAGGTAGAAGGGAGACCTGGAAGCCTTAGCATGTGGGTTTTCTGCTTATATTACTTTGGGGGCTGGAAGCTGCTACTAGGATTATCTTTCACTGCACCATTTTCGCAAGAATTCCCAAGTTAATGTACATACAAGCATAAATTGGGTTATTTAGCCCACAACATTTATACAAATCTTTTAGACTGTGGCAACTGTAACAAAGTTGAAAAAGAGGTGGAAATGGTAGTCCTGTGTCACTGTGGTAGTGAATCAACACACTGGCACAAGTGTTTCAAGATCAGCATGTCTCCCATGCTGTGTGTGTGTGTGTGTGTGTGTGTACGTTGTATGTGTTGTGATCGTTCCCTTTTTAGCCACACCTATATATTCCTTTGATGAGGAATAGCTTGATAAGCTTTAGTATGACAATAGCAGCCTACTAGTTAATATGCTTGCTTTCTGCTAGGTGCTGATAATACCAGAGACTTAACAGTGATTGTGCAAAGAAGTTGTATAGAAGGTACATTGTCTGTATATCAGTTTTTTCATTCAAATAAATAGAACATCTACACATTTGAATACAACCTCAACTATATTATTTTCAAACTTAAAGATCACTACTGCATCTTTGTGGAATGTGCTATGGTGATACTACAATAGCTCTCCTGACCCAGGAAGTCCGGCATCTAATCTGAAAAAGTTTTATTTTACTGGCAATGCATTTGCATCAATGAATCCTTCCGAGATTTCTAATTTGGCTACCTTTTTGTAAAGTGTCTGATTGGAACTCAGGAAACAGATTATATTCTTACAAGACAACAATGGAAAATCCATGACCAATAAAGATATGATGTTGACCTTATTAGTGGGTGCTCTAATGAAATGAGCCAACTAGTAGCAGACAGCACCTAACCTATTCTCTTTAGGTGCCTTAACTTCATCATGACCAGAGACCATAAACTCCACAGGTACACTGAATTCATGGCTGAATTTATGTTTTGTCTAACGAAACCTTTAGATAAAGACAGTCTGTTCTTGCTTGTTAAAAGATACCTGGATATAATCATGGTTTCATCAAAAGTAAATAAAAAGAGGCTGTATGGCTCAGCTGAAGGACCAGTGGATCTGCAGGCTACACCTGAGTGCAGAGCAATGTCAGGTCCGGGCTATGATGCTTACTATCTTAAACAAGTCACTTAATCTCACTTCACAGGATTGTTGTTGGGAAATGCTTTGTAAAACCTGGAAGTACTCTATAAATGTGATGTTAATTAGGCTTCCCTGTGGAAATGAAACATGCTAAAGGGAACTCAAAGATCAAGCAAGAGAGGAGCATACTCTCAGATGGAAGTAAAATTTTAAGAAAAATCAAGATATAACTATATTGGGCATCAAAAATAAACTTGATGATATCAGTTAGGAGATGAATACAACTATTTATCATACCTTCTATCTATATAAACACTGCAAAAGAAGAATGTTAACAATTTAGATATCATTCTAATCATGGCTCAATTTGTCACCATATAAACACAAGTGTCAGTGCTATTAAAAATTGGGATAAAGTAAGTACTCAGATATATTTTAAGGGTAAGAGAAAAGAGTACAGTGTACTATTAACTTATTTTATATTGTTTTGCAATTTTTGATTTTTAAAAGAAATTTTAAAAAATAACAGTTTGCATCAAATTTATAAATGAGCATTAAAAGTATGTTGTTTTACTTTTGAATATATCAATAATTATTTTTTATGGCTATAATTTGCTTGGTGCCCAAATTGATGATTATAAGAGTATTTTAGGCATTACTAGAGTACCGGTATCTGAAATGATACTATCAGTACTTCTAGAATAGGCCTTTTCAGCTGTGGATTTACCTGCTAGGAAAAAACTGAATAGTTTCTTCCTTGTTCTGTTCACTTCATCAAAGTCCAATAAAGGAATTAAATGAAGCGACAGTATTATATACTGTTACCTAGATCTTGACCTAGTAATTGATTTGATATCCTTCTTGTCGTCATCTAATTTCTTGTCCTCAGAAGATTTTGTGTCTTGCAGGTTTTCGTCTCCCTCGTCATCAGATTTGATCTCAGAGCTACCTGAGGATACGCTCTGCCCCTGCAATCCAGCTGGCATGCCTAGAGGGAAAAAAAAAAAAGGTTGTTACTATTGCTAATGTTTAAACCAAAGATTCAATGCATGGATGTGTGTGATACATGTTGTGGGGGTGCCAAATATACAAACGAGTACTCCCGAACTCTGATCCTTGTACTCATACTGTCACTCTTTTATGCTCTCTGGGGAAGTTTCAAAAATGCACCTGCTGAAACCAGTTTTCATTGCATGGGCTCTGAGGTTAAATTCTATTTTGCAATCTTTTGGAGTAGATGGTAATTTCACTGTCTACAAAACATCAACTTAATTGCAATGAAAATCATAATCATGAAAATCACACACCTCAATGTTCTGATTAAGAACCCAAGTAAATATCAGCTATTATATTGAGTTTTTTTCCATGTGCATGATTTAATAGAAAAAAATCCTTAAAATATTATTTCCATGGAATAAAATAAATACATTCAGTCAGTAAGAAATCAAAAGATACCATAATGATATTACTGAAGTAGATTTCCTTCTCATTCAAAGAATAATTAGTGATTAAAAGAGATATGTATGTTAGGCAGTTAATTACACATTTTCATTTTAATCATAGATGGTCATGGTTAAAATTGTAATTTAACTACTGGATCTAAGTAACTTCTAACATCAAAAATAAATGATGCTAGGGTCAAATTGTAAATGTTTCTAGGAGCCCATGAAAGTTGAGCCGTTAACATCCTCAATTTGTTTAGTTCTGATAAACACTTCAGAAGGAAAGCTGGGATATGACATGACTCACCTTTTTGGGCTTATGACAAAATTTTAAAATTTGGCTCTAGCAATTATTATTGAAAGTAGAAGCTATTTTGATCTAAAACTTTGTTTCCATTTGAAATTTAATCATTTGGGATTACTTAAGAGGCACAGGAATAAACTACATGTCTTCTAAAAAAAAAAATTTCCAGCCCTGAAATAAGTTGTAGACAATAAATGGTCATGGGTATCTGTCCATAAGTAACAAAACCTCTTGTCTATCAGAGGAGGTATATAATCATGCTGGATTTTTCCTGACCAAAGAACTAATTTGATAATTTCTGTTTTATGGTGTCAATTTTCTTCCTAAATTTCCTTCAATTAAAAAAAAAATCCTTCTTCCTTATCTTTTTGCAAAGTTCACTCTGATATTACATCTAACCATGTTAGGTGATCTGAATGGTAATTTTATTGACTGAGTGAAAAATGTGTAAATAACTAAAATAAACTTTAGCATCATCACTCTGATGTCTCATTCTCCACTCAAATGAAACCAGATCCCCCAAGATCTGGTTTTTTTTGAGAAAAAAAAAAAAACAGTTTTTGGAGAAACAGAACCTATGAAAAATAGGTTCTAAATGGTTGCTTTCTCATTTTACTTTATCATGCTGAACCTGATCTTTAATTCTGTGCCAGTTTTTAATCTAGAAATGAATACTAAAGTATAACAAATGTCAGTATCTAACCTAACATGGGAACAGGTAAAGCATATAGAACAAAATAAATGGATCAAGAGCACTTATGTGGTAGACTAGAACAAAATAAATGGATCAAGAGCACTTATGTGGTAGACTCACCTCTGTATGGATCTTGGGGAGGGTTCAAGTCAGGGGAAGTAGCCGACTGAACTGGGAGTTGTGGGACTGGAACCTGGTTTGGCACAAGAGAATGGCTGCCTCTGAGAGCCACACCATCTTCGCGATGGGCACCGACCTAAAAAAGCAAGAAATGACATAGAATTTAGGAGGAATGGAGATTAAGGTGAAGCACCTAGTTCCCGAGACAGCCAAACATCACTTGGAAGGAGACACCAGCATTTAACATTGCTCTCAATTGCTTTTCACTAGAGGGCACCAGAGTCCCACACATCTACCTATACTATCGTGCAAAAAACACTTAACACTCAGTAAGATGCTGTGCCGCACATTTAGTGACAAATATGGCAGGGTAGCTCAGGCAGGTAAAACGTCAAATTGTCTCCCAGGGTGCTGCAGTGGAGCGCACTGATTCGTACCCATCTGTCTTCTATCATGTCCGCCAACAGATCTGACAATTATCTTAATGCCCATATGCTTAATTGTGGGCTTCTCAATTCCCCCATTGCTATCGGAAATCCTGTAGGAATTTCAATTTGGCATTCGACTTTCATTTCAGGGGATAAGATTCTCAGGCCTGCCATTTTTTTTTTCCATAATGCCAGCTAAGCCTCTGACAGCGGAAGCTACAGCAGTATGCGGCACAGCCCCTGTTCAGTACAAATATAATAAAATGTCACCTGGCTTTCCAAAACTGGCAGCCCATTCCAAATTAATGTTTACTGTATTTCATCAGCTGCCGAGTTCCAAATCCAAAGGGGGACCATTTCTGCCAACACCACCACACCGGAAAATGTACCAATAAAGGTTTTATTAAACACACCAGTCATGCCATCATTGCCAGGCAAGCACACTGGAGATCCTTTCATTATTTTTACCATTCTCAGCTCAGAAAAGCATCATATGATAGATAAGCTAATGTTTCTTATGGTTCCAGCAAAGAATGCACAAAGAAGAAAATGGGCAGTAAACTTGAAAAGACACCTTCAAGATGTTTATTAGGTATGGACACACATTTTTGAGTTCAGGTACCCTTGGCATGTGATAACTGTGGGAAAAATTGTTGCTTAGTACTAAGTACCTAAATACAACCCAAGAAGACATGATAAACCTTGAGGAACATAAATATAACACATCTTTGACTTGAAAGCTAGACCTTCTACTGTGGAAAAAAAAATGTTACAAAATCTATTGCTTAAGTGATACACAAAGGCATCTGTAGGAGTAGGATAATGAGCCTAAAGAAATATAAATAAAATTCTTATTTCCAAAGTTATTTTTCATGAATTGATGCTGCAGAAGATAAGACAACTTGTCTAATAAAGATACAAAGTATTAAAGCAAAAGTGTTATCAATAATTTAAGATCGAGAAAATAAATAAATATTTTTTCCCCCCAAAGGGAAAAATGACCATCAGATCTGATTGAGAAAATCACAAAAAACTAAACAACAAATATTTTTTAACTATTTGGTATAGCTAACAAAGGAATTCTTTCCCCCACAAAGCATTATTCTTATTAATTTCAAAATGAATTAGTTAAGAAGTTTTAGGAGAATTATATAGTTCATTCAGACCAAACTAAATATATTCTGATTCTTTGAGTAACTAAGTAACTTAGCTTTTCTGGTAACCTGATTCAGTAAATACAGAATAGATATAAAGAAAATATTTTTAAAGCATTCTCAAATGCTATCCTTAAAAATAAAATGCATTTTAAATAGAATTTTACAAAGTGTTTTCCTCACTAAAGTGCTGTGAGGTAAACAGTAACAAGTAACATTCATTCCATTTTACAGACAAAGAAGTAGAAAAACTAATTGATTTGCCAAGCATTATATAAATCAGAAACATTGGTGTCAGAAATTAAACCTATGTCTTTGTCTCTAGGGCTTCTGATTTCTGCAGTTGAACTAAAAAAAAAAAATTATTCAGCAGAGGATGAGGAAGAAATGGCATGGCAACAATTCTTTCAAAAAAGATTCTGAGATTTTAGAGGATCCTAAACTCTGTATGTATGCTTTGATATCAAAATTCTAGGGTATATTAAGAAAAAATATCTAGAAAAAAAGGAGCTAAGATTTCTGCTATTCTCTTCTCTAGTCAGAATATGCTTGGAATACTGTATTGAGTCTCTAATAATTACAGTTGTTTCAAGGTGGAATGTATGCTTTTAAGAAATGGTTCATTCATTTTCATTTAAAGTCTTCATAGTATAGTGGGAAACATCCTTTTGAAGATTTTGTAGAGGGGATTCTTAATAATATAATATAATATAATATAATATAATATAATATAATATAATATAATATAATATAATATAAGTATTTTCATAGTACTAGTCTGTAAGCAAAAATGATTAGTTATTCATCAAATTTCAAAAACTTGTTTTAAGTTGTTCTAGAATTGAAAGACAACTAAGAAACAGTTGGGAAAACCTTAATGTCTTTTTTTAAAAAAAGAATGTCTTTGGATTAATAACAGTAAAAATATTGTTAAGTGTATTTAGTTTTGATAAATATTAGGAAAATGAAACAAACTGAATTTCTTCTGAAAACATATTCAATATGACTTACTTATAAAATCTCACATTTAAGTGAACATTTCATATCATTATTGATTTGGTTGCATTTTTTCCTAGCACCTAATTTAGGCAAAATATAACTAGATCAATGCAGTGATGAGTACAATTATTGCTGGAATTTATATTAGCAAGGCTATCTTAGAAAACACATCCTTTGCAATATTTAAGTTACCTTCTGATAAATGAGATAAATCTCATTTATTCTGCATAGATACCTGTGAAAGAATACATATTATTTACATCTTTATGGATGAAGAAACTTAAGGTTTACTGATTTTGTAACTTGACTAAGATCAAATAGCTACTACATGGCAGGTAGAATGGATATAACAACCATTTGATTTCTAGGGTTTCACATATACTCTCTGTCTTAGAATTTCACTTATATTGGTGTTCTTTCCCTTTGAATCCAGAAATTTTTTTGGTGATTTTGAATTCCTATTCATTCCCAAAATGTCATGCCATATTGTTACAATAAAACTTGGTATAAAGTATTCAACTTGAGGAAATTGCAAAGTAGATGATGTTTGTATTTCTCTACCTCCTCCTGTGGTTTCTCTGATCTGAATGTCTCCTGCAAGAATATTTTTTATTCTGGTTCTAGAAAGGTCTCTACTTTGGAGCCCAACTCTAGTACCCAGCACCCTCTAACCCTTTCCCTTACTTTCTTAAGCCAACCACTTGCCTTCTGCCAACCGCTAATGTCCTATCTCTTCCAGGTAACATTTGCATTTTGACATCCATTTTCAGAATTTAATGCCATAACATAAAGAATGACTCCTATTGTGGGAATTTTAGACACTAGCAGGCTGCTACTAGAAAGTCTTTCATTGCCCCTTTAATCACATATATTCCACTAAGCCTACATACAGTATTTACTCCATAGCTGAGTGTGGCCGTAGTCTCTAGTTTCTGTTACTAGAGTGACTGAGGCTGCTGGATCATCTGAGTTTGGGGATTCTGAAATACAATAGGGCCAATGCTAACTGGGTGCACATATTAAATCCAACATCAATATGGCAAGTTCCTAGAAGTATGAGGTGTGGGAGTGGGGGATGGGGCTTTCTAAGGAGGGAAGTCAGAAATAGAAGAGCTCAAAACTTCCTTGTCAATCAGAAGTGGGGTCCATGAGTGGTTCCTGTACTTGTAGCTTCGACTAATTAGGGAGATCCATTCTCAAGAAGGAAAAAAAAGGAAGTACTTCATCTAGAGTCTGATGTCACCATTGACTTTCTCACAGCTCTTGAATATATAAAACATAATTTAAAAAAAGAAATGCACTGGAATACTAAAATATTACAGCTGGAAGGGATTTTGGGAGGGGGTGTCATAAAATTCAATCTCCCTGTAATATCCTTTTTATTTTTTGGACACAGGAGGTATAGGATCCAATTTTCCTTACAATGTTGCCTAGTCTATTTAAGAATATAACTCTAACTTCAATATGCATATTCTTCCTTTCACTGAAAGGAAATCTGCTTCCATGTAACTTCTAACCATGGATCTTGTATTTAGTAGTGACAAAGAATTAGTCTAATCCCTTTTATACATGACAGTCATTCAAATATTTGAAGACAGCTATCATGTTCTCTGTAATCTTTACTTTTTCAGGCTAAATGTTTCAGGGTTCTTCAATAGTTTGATATGACACAAAGAAATACATTACTGTGTGTTTCTATTCTTTTCCTATAGAAGAGAAGAGTGACAAATACTCAGATTTCTTGGTGAACTGTCTTACCATTTCCCTGATGTGCTTTTGAAAAAAAATCTGTCAATAGTTTTAAATTTAATCTGATATAAGCTATCAATATGAGGTTTTTATAGTTATATTCAATGGTAGACCTTTAAGTCTCTCAACTACTATTTATATAAGCAATGTCATGCATGCCATTTTAACTTATTAGGCATTTGTAGTGTATAATTTCTTAAAGTTCACACAGGCCTATTAAAATCCTAAGACATTGGGTCATAGATTAGATGAAAAAGACTCCCAATTCCTTTACTATAGAAGCATTCTCTCTCAACTTTTTGGAATGCATCAAAGTTATTGCTTCATTTTTCTCTTAAATATTTATCAGCTGAAATACTAAATAATTTAGTTTTCTTGATCACTTTAGAATCCACAAGGGGAGAAACTTATTTATTATTTTTTGATTTCTAGCTTTCTTGCTATTATATACAGTTCAATTGTGTCTGACTTCATGACCTCATTGGGTTTTTTTTTTTTTTTTTTTGGCAAGAATACTAGAGTGGTTTGGCATTTTCTTCTCCAGATGAGGAAACTGAGGCAAACAGGAATAAATGACTTGCCCAAAGTTGCACAGTTGCTAAGTGTCTGAAGCCAGATTTGAACTCAAAAGTTGTCTTCTTGACTTCAATTGTGGCATTCTACCCACTGCACAATATCATTGCCCTCTAATGCTTTTAATGTGATAATATTTGTATACTCCAAGCATTTAACAAAATTCAAGAACTATTTCATTCTATTTTAAAAAATCATATATGATTCTTTCCTAAGTATTTATTTAACTCTATGCTTTTTCTGTGTGCAATGACTTTTAACAATTTGAATCTCTCTGTAGTGAGAGATAAGCATAGCTTATAATCACAGGATCTAATTATTTTCGGTTTCTGCTTTTTTCCTTGCATTTTCTACTATCTATCAATTAACTCTATAATATTGATAATTTTCTATTTTAGTGCAGAGAATTTTGCTTTCTTTAGAAAGCAAAGAGCTTTCTAAAGTTAGGGGTGAAGTTAATCATAACAGATCAGGATTTTATTGTACCTATTCATTTTAAGGAGCAAATGAGATGATTTGTGGTATAAGCAAATCTTTTTCAAGGGAGGTAATAGTTACTTCCCTTTCTCCCTTCATACAGTTCTGTAAATGTCACATCTTTAGTTAAACATTTCTGACTTTTTGGTAACCTGATAGAATGTACAAAGGGACCTAAATTATATATTTTCACCTGATAGTGAATTATTTTTGAAGAAGATCCTTCCATTTACTCTTTGTCCATGGAACAATTTCCCACATGAACCTGTTCTCTTTCACAGCTAGACTGTGTGCCTAAATGCTTGTTATGTGTCTTACAAAAATGTTCTTTCAATAACTGGAAGGATCAGGTGAGAAAGTGTGGGTAATTCAGTATAAATCTATGACCATTTCTGGAAAGCCAACCCAAAGTGCATATTCTATTGATAAAACATGTGATCAATGTAGTCATCTTTATACACAAAGATAAACGTCTTTCCTTTCCCATCTCTTTTCTCTTGGGTTGAAAAGATCTATAGTAGAGTAAAAGCATTCATATCTAGGCAAAAACAACTTCTTAATCATTCTTTTTACCTGTAATCAACTGGTATCACCCAAGTGCTATCTCTTAAAAATACACATTTCTTCAAAATCCTTAAGTTTTAAATTAATTTCACCCTCTAAATTCTTAGAAATTTCAAGTTAAAAATTAAGGACATGGAAATATTCAAACTTATTAGTAATGACCTATAATAAATTTCCATAGTAATCTCTGTAGAAGAAACCTTATTATAACTACCTCAAATAAAGTTTTAGTCAAATATGCCATATTTTAAAAATAGGAAACAGAACTGATTTCTGAGTATCACAAACTCATGTGATATGTTTCCTCTCTCTTTTTCCTTTAAATTATACAGTAATTGGGGCCCTAGCCTAACCTCTGTAGTGCATACAAACCTGGTCCTGGAGGCAGGAAGACTTATCTTCCTGAGCTCAAAACAACCCTCAGACACATATTAGATTTTGTGTGACCCTAGGCAAGTCACTTAACCCTGTATCCCTTAGTTTTCTCATCTCTAAAATGAACCAGAGATGGAAATATCAAACTATTCCAGTATTTTTGTCAAGAAAACCTCAAATAGGATCATGAAGAATCAGAAATGACTAGAACACCAAAATACAGTGATCCCTATTTAGGATTTTGTACCTGATATATAAGATAAGGGGACATTCTATTTTCTATTTGACTATATATGGATTATTGACACAACTAATTCAATTATCTCTGTGCATAAATTACTCACTGGAAGTAATTTAGTTATCTACAAAGGCTCATTAACTTTTTCAGAAATAACCCAACATCCCAAGGCAGTGTATTCCATGACAAAGAGGTTCTAGATTTAGAACATCTGAATTTAAATACCATCCCTGATGCTTATATGAGCTTGAACAAATCACCCAGAGTCTTTGGAAACTTTTGGAAACCTTTGCAAAATAAGATTTGGAGCAAATAGACTCTCAGGTCCTTTCAAGCTCCAGATTTATGATCCATTGATAGACCTTTGAAATCATAACATTTCAGATTTGGAGATTTTTAGAGATCATCTCATCTAATCCTCTCATTTTACAAATAAGGAAACTGAGGCTCAAACAGGCTAAATGACTTATCTAACATTTACTGTGAATTAGAGGTAATACTCATATTCAGATTCAAGAAATACTATGGATAGCATTATGTAAGTTTACTTCAGAGTCTTAGGGAAAAAAAATTCCCATGTATTCAAAAAGGATCAGAGGGACTATCTTCTGGATAACAGCTTTCATTTCAAAAGAATGCAACACAAACTTTTATAGTGTCAGCTTCTCTATTTTTTTTTTTTTTTTTTATGTGGAGGAAAAAAAACCCTAAAGTTCACTATAGTACAGTCAAGGTCAGGAAGTCTAACAAAACTCTGAATTCAACCACTGCTGCTTCTCCTACAACATAAACTGATTTAAAAGGTATACAGTTTCAATTAGATAGTGGTTGGCAAGGCCATTTTAACATGGGGAAGAAGGAAAAGCACTCTAGTAAATATCTTTGTCCTTATTCTAGGTTAAAAACAAACAACAAAAACAAAAGATGTTCACTATTTTCACTCCTTTTGTTTCCAGCAAGCATTCTGAAAGTAATTATTCTACTTGTATTTAAGAGGCCTGTTTCATAGATGTGAAAATGTATTAAATTTCATTTGGCAGTTATTCAATCCTTGTTAATGTTATCTCCTGAGATAACTGTCTCAAAACAGGTTTTTAGACCAAAGGTACTCTTATACTACCACAATCTTTCTAAAATTGTACCACCTTGATGACACTTTAGAAATCCAGAGCTTTCATATTTTTAAGTAGACTCTTTGGTCTTAAATCACTCTTGTTGATGAAGATCTTTTTTTTTTTTAATGAAAAAAAAAGAAAGAAAAGCTCAATTTTAGGACTATGAGGCAAAAAAAAGGAAATCTTGGCATTTGAAATTAATTTTTCTTCTTTCCCCCCTTTTTTTGTTTCACAACAAACACAGAACAAAAAGTTGATGGGTTTTCCCTGTAATTAGACACCCATTGACAGAGAAAACAGTTTTGGTGTCTGAATTGTAATCTCCCCATGAAATATCAATTATACATGACAGTTGCAGAGTGTTAGATTTCAGTTTCAATTATCTTGCCAGTATCTCTGTCATATCAAGGGAAAGCAAACTTATTTTCTCAAATGTGAAAAATACCATTTAGTTAAAAGTGCATCTTTTAAAGAGGAGGAGAGCGGTCATACAGACACTGCTTTTATTGCTCACAGGCAGCCGTGCTGAAGTTCATGGAGTGGAGATAGCTTTTCTCATGATGAAGTGTTAAATATCTAGCTAAATTTTTAACAATTAAAATTATTATACTGTTTCTTTTAATGAGCAATATATATTATATACTATATATATGATCTCTCTCTCTCTCTCTCTCTCTCTCTCTATATATATATATATATATATATATATGTAATCTTTAGGTTCAAATTATCAAAGGATTGAGAATGGAATATTTAAAGGTGTCTTCATTCCAAAAAGATTTTCATTTACTTCCTAAAATTTATAGGAGAGGCTGCTTCTACAACTACTCTTATTTTTCTCAAATGCAAATGTGTTCTGTTAAATTCTAAAGCAACAACATTCAATTCTTGCTCTCTACAATGTAATATCATCTATTTGAAGAACTGAACTATGCATGTCCAATGACCACCATTTTGGAAAGCAGAATCTGTAGATAAGCTTCAGACTGTTGTGGTTAAAAAAAAAAAAAAAAAAAAAAAAACCAAACCACTGTCTTTGAAATAAAAAAAAAAAAAAAAAAAAAAAACTGGGTAAGAGCCTTAGTTCTGCCACTCATCAGTCATGTGACTTTGGACAACTCATTTGGCCTTCTCAGAACTTTGATTTCACTCTTGCAAAATGCAAATATTACTTGCATGGTTGTCAGGAAAATACTGTCAACTAGAAAACATGATATAAATAATAATTGTTATAATACTGTAAAAATTGCCTGGGCCCTGAAAAGTGATTTGACTTGACATTGCTAGAAGCAAGTAGTAATAGCAAAAGTAAAAGCTATTTATTAAACACCTATTGTGTTCTGGGTATTGTGTTAGGTGACGAGACATATAAGAATGAGCCTAGTGCCATGGCTGCTGCTATCCTTTCCAAACTGGAATGCCAGAGAAGAACTAATCCATTGATTAGTTACTTGGGACCCAGTGTCCTCATCTACACCCGAGGCATACTCTTCTCAATTCCCATAACTCTATCATATTCCTTGGGCACCATTCTCCTACACATAAGACCCTTGAGTATAGGGTCTATTTCACTTTTGTACTTATATCTTTGGTGCTCAGCATATTAAGAATTTAATAAAGCTTTATAAATAAAGTTTAATAAAATTCATTCATTCTCAAGGAGTTTACATTCTACAGAGAGAGAAAAAAAAGGTATGTTGATAAGCATCTACAAAATAAATATAAAGAGAATAAATACAAATAAGGAAAGCCCTAGTGGTTGGGAGAATTAGGAAAAGGCTGCAGAAGTTGGTGATTGAGCTATGTTTTGAAGAAAGACATAAAGAAGATATAAGGAGGAAGTGTATTCCAACTATTAGAGATGGCAGATAATGTGATATGTATAAAAACAAAGCAAAGGTCACTATGGCTTTATAACATATATGAAAAACCTGGAAAGATAACCCCAAGCTAGATGTTAATCCTACAGGCAATAGGAAGTCACTGGAGTTTTGGAAGAGGCATGACATCAGCTGTGTGAGTGACATATGAAGTATAGAAGTGGGAAATAGTATTTGATCAGGAGACTACCTGGCCAGTATTGTAAGAACCAACATAAAAGGTAGTGAGGGCCTTAACAAATATGGTAGTCATATAAGTAGAGAGAATGGGAAAGACATTGGAAGAAGGAAGATTTGGCTAGTGATTGGATATGTAGAATGAGAGACAGACAAGAACAAGATCTGGGAGAATAATAATGATCTTGATAGAAACAGGAAATTCTGGAATAAGGGTAGTTTGAAGGAAAGATAATAGCACCCTGAATATGTGATGTCTTTGAGAATCCAGTTTGAAATGTGTAATAGATAGTGATGTGGATCTGAACCTCCAGGGAGAAATTAAGTCTTGATATATAAATATATGAGTCATTTGCATAGAGACAGCAATTAAACCAACAGGAGTTAATGAGGCCAGAGAGAAAATGAGAGAGAGAGACAGAGACAGAGACACAGAGACAAATGTGATCCTGCCTAGAATAGAGACTTGAGAAACACTCAATCAGGTAGGAAGAAAATGAGGAGAATAGTGCCAGAGAATGAGTGATTATCCAGGAGGAGATGGTAAGATAATATTATCTTTTTGAAAAAAGAATATCAAATTTATCAATTTAGTTACTATCAATAATTTGACAGAGTAGGTTCAATTGAGTAATGAGGTCATAAACCAGATCACGAAATGTTTGAGGAATCTCAGATGATGCAAGTATAGCGACAAGGCAGGGACTGTGTCCCTCTTCATAGAGAAGTAGGTCCTTAATAATAACAGGATCTTAATTAAGTCCTTCATAAATGGTTGATGAAAAAAATAATAACTGATATCATTGATAATAATCTTTCCTCACAATCACTATAT
Organism: Antechinus flavipes; assembly: GCF_016432865.1. Lineage (NCBI taxonomy): Eukaryota > Metazoa > Chordata > Mammalia > Dasyuromorphia > Dasyuridae > Antechinus > Antechinus flavipes. The sequence goes on along the minus strand of NC_067398.1, from coordinate 352,155,469 downwards.
GACAGGAAGTAAGAGCATATTATTTCCATCGTCAGATGAAAAAGTGAAATTCAGAGTTTGGTCCAGGATCTCACAGTAATGGAACTAAAAACTGATTGAATTTAGGTCTTGGTTGGCTCTAATACAACATGACCACAGAATTCTTCATAATAAAGCATGGGATATAATGGTGGAAAAATGCAATGGACTGGGAATCAATTTCTATTCCTAGCTCTGTGACTTTGGGTAAATCATTTAATCCCCCTTGACCCCGTTTTCCTTATTTGTAAAATGAGCTGACTAAACAAAGTTCTTTCAGCTCTAACATTTTTCTTTAGACTTGAGATTGTATTTATGTAGTAAAAAAAAATGCAAGTATTTCTAATTCATTACATTTTGAAAAATAAAGACTCCTTTAAAATTCTAAAACCTAGAAGAAAAAAATCTAGCCCCTTAATTTTGATATCTCCAAAGATCCCAAAACCTGACACTTGACATATAAATGAAGTGTATATTTTTATGAATACTTGGTGCCATATAGACTTGGTCTACATGTAGAAAGCTAGCAGTAAGGTACTACATGTTAACATGTGTTCAGTATTGTCAAAGTGCATAGCTCTGACAGAAAGCAGATATGTGTAAAGCCCTTATAAACCTCAACTGTTATGTTACAAAAGGAACAACACAGGGCATTTTGACACAAATGGTATCTCAGTGTATGTGTGTATTATTGGTCCAAATGATTCACTCTCATTTAACTGCAATGAAGTCTTTCATCTCCATGCTATACAATAATAGCTTCCATATGACCAGTGGCTTAGCTATAAATAAGATCAAAAGGAAAAGAAAGGATTTAATAATAAAAAAAAAAGACATTAAGAGTAGCATTAAATCAGAAAAAATAGCAAAGTTCAACAGTTTTTACAGAAGAAAGCACCACTGAGTACTAAGCAGCCTTCCAAATATCTCATGAAAAGGCATTTTGCAAGCAGTGGTCATATGCAAAATCCATTTAAGTAGGCTTGAAAGTGGTAAAGAGGAGGTTCAGAGAAAGAAAGAAAGAAAAAATGCCACGTCTAAAGTCAAGCTGAAGTACTGATAGTGAATCCATGGAGCTGTTTGCTTCATGTTATGTCCTTCACAGCTGAATGCTGCAATGGCAAAATTCCACCCATTTCTCTGCACTTTTTCTATTTCATTTAATAGACACAGACTTAGTAATCCTGAGTTTCTCAGGGAATCATAACATTGCTCAACTCTTAACACATGAGCTCTGCAAAAGGAAGTTTTATTTGGCAGTCCATATCAACTTGATATGAAGAGCCAACTTCCCAAACAAATTTTATTCTTGTTCTGCAAAAATTACAATGTTAATCTCTATTCCTGACTGGATAAACAGTTGCTAATAACGTACAGCTCTGTGTTTCCTTTCATCTTTAGGCTGGTAGATACCTGATGTGCATGACTTTAGTGATTCCACATGTTCCTTCTTTTGCTTTTAGAAAGTAATTCTGGTGCTGATCATGTTAATTCACTTTTATCCTTTTCACTTAGGTTCCATCATCCTTTCTAAAGATGCAATCACTGTCTCAAGCCTACTAAAACAGTGTTCTTTCAATTTTCATGTGTATTAAAAAGAAACTGAAATAATTATAATTTGTTATGGGACAACAGGTCATGTTTATATGATGCTTCACTGTTTTGAAGCAATTTGGGGGTTGATTTTATTTGTGTTAACTCATTTGAACCTCATAACAACTCACAAGATAGGACATATAAAATTAATAACCCTATTTCACAAATGAGGAGACTTGAGGCTCAGGGAAATTAAATGATATGTATAAGACCACAAAGCTAGTAAACAGTAGAGTTCAAATCCAAATATATATTTTCTTATTCTAAGTCCAAAGTTCTTTTTAAAGATATCCCACAATGGAAAAAAATGGTTAATGATGCTGGGTTTTAAAATCTTGATGGTATAAGAACCATTTTGTAATATTCCACACTATGCTATATGTTATTCATGTAACATTGGCTAACTTCTTAGATATCTAATGTATATTTCTTTGATAATATTAACGTTCTTCATTTTCTCAGTAAAATGTGATTCAGTAAATAATAGTAAATAATTTAACAAAATTCAAGACTCTGTCTCACCTCTATAGGAAGGATCCTATATAAGATTATAGAGACATGCCAGCCTTAGCTCTTTTCTCACTTGTTCCCAAGCACCTGCTTTAACAGTGACCTCAGTTCCACACCTCAAGAATCAGACATTTCACAAAACAGCTTTTTAAACAAAAGCCAGCTGTTTCCCATCTAGACTATAGGGGGGAGAAGGGGGGAAGAATCTGGGCAGTGTACAGAAACATTACCCAGAGACTACTATTCTCCAATAACTTTCACACACTTTCAGCTTCACAATAGATCCGTCCATGTGTACAAGGAAGGGAGAATGCAAACGCTAAATTAAAACTTGGAAACCCAACACCATGGTTTTAACAATATGCCCAATTAACTGCTTTAAAATGAATGTGGCCATTGTATTAGGATAATACTTTCCAAAGGGTGTCATTTTGAATAATATTTGACAGATCTTTTGGTTAAATTCAACTTTATAGTTCTAAAATGATTTATGGATATGTGGAAGCTATAATTATGTGCAACTGTGAATGTCAACCAATTAGGTAAAACTCTAAAGTTATATAAAATGCAATGCTGAAAATAAGTTTTCATTCCTATAACACCACTATGTCCAAACCGTTGCCTTATTATGGTTCCATTTTACACTCTTGTTTTCTAAGTAATTAAGATACTTTTTATTTAGAAATTTACAGCCACAATAAAAGCTAAAATAACACAACAGCCACAGATTTTTGACAAATATAAGACAGCAAAAGCCAAATCTTGCCTTTTAAATAGTGCCAAGTTGCTTCAGTATTTTCTGTTTTGGTATGAATGACATAACTGAATTACTTCATGAACTGCTACTTTAATTCCTAAGGGTGGAAAATTCCATGAGTTAATTCAATTTAGATGTAAAAAGATATATACGAGAATTTTCTTTTCCTGTGGGCTCTCATATCAGGCATGCAGGCCAATTGATGGTGTTGATGTACTATGAAAAAAGTCTTTAAAATTATATACAATGATGAATGATGTGCTCCAGTCATTATAATCAAACCATTTCTTTACTATCATTTAAAAACAGGATCCTTTATTTCTTGTGTAAAAAAAAAATTAAAGCCCCAACAAATTATTGTTTTCTCTCTGTCTACAAATCATCTCCATCCTTTACCCTAACTCTACCTATCTCTGACTTTTCAAAATAATATCTATTCTTTAAGGCTCAATTAGAATACAACTTTCACCATGAAATCTTTGTGATTCTTGGAAGTAGGGGTAAAATTTCCCTCCAAAATATTTTATGACATATTGTACCTTCTGTCTTACACAAGTAGTCATTTGTGTAAATCTTATCTTCCCTGATAAAACTATAATCCTTAACATATAGAATAGCTTATTGATATTTGAGTCTCTTAGTGTGTGGGTAGAGTGCTTTGGACAAAAATAGGTAGCTGATAAATGTTCACTGAAGGAACATTTGTGCTGTTTTTGTTATATGTATATAATCAGAAAATCTATTTTTTGGGGGAGGGGAACAAAGAGCATGAGAGTCACGATGTAGTAATAATAATTTTTTTTAAAAGCACTAAACAGAGAATCAAGAGACTTGAGTCTAAATTCTGGGATTACCATTTAAGTAGCTATTATTTTTGGGAAATCACTACATTTTTGAGGCCCTCATTCTAATATAGTGGTTATGTAATAAAGGGATTTGACAATGTAATTTTTAGGGTTCTTTCTAGCTCTGATATTCCAAGGTTCTATGACTTTCAATTGTTTGGATTAACTTTTCTAATTAAGTAATTCAATTCAAGGTCCATCACAGTCTGAGTCTTCTTACTTTTTATACACCCCATTATATATACTATTTATGTACTTTATATATTATATATAATTGTACAATTTATGATATTATCACATATAATATATATTTTATAATATATATCACATATAATATATATCTTTTATATATTTTGTAATGTATAATATACATATTTTATATGTATCTTGTACATATGCTATATATTTATATATAATAGCTGCAAATTTATATTATATATGTACTCTTTTTAGCTTTCTCTTATGTCTCTCTCCCCACAAATGTCTGTGCTTCAGATAGATATCAAAATCCATACATAGAAATGCTTTTCTACTTTACTCCTTCTCTTCCTTTTGATATTGTTGTTATTCAGTTGTTTCTGTCATGTCCAACTCTTTGTGACCCTGTTTGGAATTTTCTTAGCAAAGCTACTGGAGAGATTTTGCAAATTTCTTTTCCAGCTCATTTTACAGGTGAGGGAACTGAGGCAAACAGGATAAAGTGACTTTGTTAGGATCATATAACTAATGAGTACCTGAGGCCAAATTTGAATTTCAGAAAGGTGAGTCTTCTTTATTCCAAGCTCTGTGCTCTATCCACTGTGTCACCTAGTTTTCCTTCACTTACTATACAGATCATGAATATCCTCCCCTCCCATATGTGCCTTTTGAGTAGTTCCCGGATTCCAAACAAGAATCCCTCCTCCCACTCAGGCTTTGTACCCATTACTTTTGCTTCTCTTATATTTTTACTATGTTCTAATCGACCATGTAATTTTTTAAATAAGTGGTATCCTTTTTACTGTATGTAAGTCACATAAGGACAAGTGCTATATCTTATTTATTTTTGTACATTTGTTAAAATGGATTGATTTAAGGGCAAGATCTATCACAGCTCCAAATCATTTGCTCAGTTATACAATACCACACTCCCATGAGTAGTTCCACATAGACTAATAAATGTCACATAGCATCAAAAACTTAAACCCAAGTCATCTAATTGTAAATCTTCTTTTTTACTAAATACAGCTGAAGTTTCAGACATTTTTTAAAACCAGATGTTGAATCATTGAGAAATGAAATATATTGTATGCCCACATATTTTTAATAAACAAATAAACTCAAAGTATCATTCATGTTCAAGCAATGTTTAAACCAGGATTTTTTTTTTTTAAACAGTTTTTTATCTCCGTTACACCAAACAAATGTTTTGGAAAAACAAACAAAAGAACCTGAAGTGTTATATAAATGGGAGGGACCTTCACTTATTCAATTTCAAGGATCATTTTTAGGTAAGTATGTTGGGTTGGAGAGTCCCTTGACTTATTTCTGAGCCTTTTACTAAAGTTAAACCCATTTATTGGAAATGTTGGGGTGGGGGGTGGGGTGAGGAGGAAGGGACAGCCTTGAATGAGTTCCTTATCCTAAAAAGAAGAGTATAAAGGGTAAACCATATAATTCACCGATTTAGAAATCTCTTGTTGATTTGTACTTTGAATATCTCAGCAAAGTTGCTTTGGTTTATGAGTTTCTTGGGCCTGCCTTAGTGTTTTTTTAAGTCCTTCTCCGAGACTTCTGATACCATCTAGGTACCTGTAATGCTATATAATTTCAGAAGGGCCTAGATAACATTTGCAAATTTATGACTGGTCTTTTTCCACTGTGGGTATGGAAAGAAGAAAGGATGGAAGCAATGAGAAAAAATGAAAAACCACATTACTTTAATGAAAAGTCAGTAAGAAAAGAATATATAGCACAGTTAACCAGAAGGCTATTTATGGTATAATATGCTAGCAGCAGCAGCAGTAGTACTACTAGTAGTAAGTAGTAATAGTAGTAGTTGTAATAGTAGTAGTAGTAGTAGTAGTAGTAGTAGAAGAAGAAGAAGAAGAAGAAGAAGAAGAAGAAGAAGAAGAAGAAGAAGAAGAAGAAGAAGAAGAATATAGTAGCAGCAATAATAGCAAATTTTTCTGGGCAAAGCTTCCCCAGTATGGGGAAGTTAAGGCCTACTTGCTTTCCATAAACAAATAAACTTGCAAATTCTGTAGCATGAAAACCATTTCAAAGAGAAAATTCTTAAGTTCTATCCAAAGATCTTTTTGTGAATTGTTTAGTGATATTTCTAAGTGGCCCAGAAGAAAAGATGAAGAATTGGAATTCTTATGCTCTATTCCTGCCTTTGGCACACATTCACCCAGTGCCCTTTTGACTTGCTTTTCAATAACTGCAGTAATAACAATGATTACTTCAATGACTCTGAAGCTGCTATAAAGCCTGGCTAATGGATATGTAAACTACTTCAAGTTCCCTTAGCTGAAAGATATACAGTTGTATAATATTCATTACTAAGAAAAATGTCTTTAAATGCAATAAAGAAAAATACTTCAAGCTTTTTTTTTTTAAACCTCTCTATAATATCAAAATTAGCTAGCTCCATAATACCTTGGACAATTGCATTTACCTCTCTTGACTTTCTTTTTTTCATCTATTAATTGAAGGGCATAAACTAGAAGATTTCTCACATTGCTTCCAACTCTACCAAAAAGCTGAGTTTACTTAAAAAAGAAAAAAAAGATGTTAAATCTGTGGTTATACTTTCCTGCCAGAGATAGCATAATATAATGAAAAGAACACTAAATCTGGACTCAAAGGACTTGGATTTTAATCTTGACTTGGTGATTCACTCCCTGGATGATTTTGGTCTATTCATTCAAGCGCTTTTAAACTCACTTGCTCTATGAATACAATAACAGAGTTGGATTAGGTGATCGCTAAACTTTGATTTACTAACAAATAAATATTACATCATTTAATTCATTTGCATCTCAATACCTCACCACAGTTTTCATGCAATCAAGAATTATTAATAATGCTGCATTCTAAACTGTTTTGGGGAGACAAAAGTTGTGATTTTTACTGGTAAAACTATTTAATGCAAGTTATAGATGATGTAAATCAAAGGATAAATCAGGGCATAAAATTGGGAATTTTCTATTTAATTATTTTGTCTGTGCCCAAACAGTAACAAATATCCCTTCAGTGATATAAATCAAGGAACGACAGTTATTATCTAAGGGGTGTGATTTTTAGAAAAAATACCCCCACACTATTTACTACCACTATGCACAAATTATCAGGATTACACAAGGGTTAATATGACAAGGCATGCTTATTAAGCATAGACTCTGTATTCTTTTAATAGGTTCTGTATTTTAATAGTTTAAAGAAGATATCATGTAAATTCGATTGACATTTCAAAATTTTATTTGCATGGTCTTCCAATATTGAATTAAAATTTTATTGTAGTACACTGTTTTTAGCAAATTGCTATGTTGTTATGTAAATGTATTAAGTTCCTAAATAATAAGACATCATGTTTCAGGGCAATCAAAGAATCCACACAAAATAAAGTAGAATTCTCAGTGACTGAATCCTCTACAATGAAGAACTTTCTCTATCCTTTTATGGTGTTATTGTAAGAGATCACCACATTAATAAGTGAATAATTCTAACAATCAATACTCATTTGGCTTTATAGGTTGCAGAATAGTTTAAATATACTAATTCAACCAATCTTTTCAACAACACTATATGGAGGCAGTACAATAGATATTATTTGCTTCTTTACGGAGGAGGAAGGAATTCTCCTAAGATCAATTACATAATGCAAAAGTTCAAACTTAAGGCATTTCATTTTAAATCCAGTATTCTTTTTTATCATGCTACCTTGAAATTCTGAAAGATAACTTTAATAACACGTTGTATTGTGAAGGCCTTTTTTTAGGACTTCACCAAAATATCCTGAAATTAAGGAAGACTCAATTAACTTACATTTGTTGTGTCTTTATTATCTCTGTCTTTATCATCTGACAGTCCCTGAGGATAAAAGTTGTAGAATTTATGGCAGAAGAACTTGCTATAGGCTGGGAAGATAGGAGTTGAATCAAAAAGAGAATTATAATAATAACTTCCATTAATGGAACTTTTTAGAATTTACAAAATACTTTCCTCCTCTCAGGTATTTAGAGAAAATATTGGCATATTCATTTTACAGACTGGGAAACTGAGGTTCAGAGAAGTGAATTAATCACACAATAAATAAGATTCCAAACTGAGTTGCCTGGATTCTAGATTTAGTGTTCTTTCTGTTATTGTCATGCAGTCTCTCAAAATAGGACACATATTTGCATGTATAAATATACACATCTTTTGCGTGCTAAGCTATATGATGCAGATTATATTAGTTAACTGTAACTCAAAGAAAGAAGATACTACTAGAGGTTGGACAAGCTAGGAAAGCTCCATGAAGGAGATGGGTCATGAAAGAATAGTATGAATAAGGAAAAGTGATGGACAATGCAAGCAGTGTATATAGAAGTAGCAATGGTACATATATAAGAATATAAATAAAAAATGAAACTTTATTTTTGGATTAGTGAACAGAAACTCTGGCCAGGGAGATAGTTTACAATGGAAGAATGGAAAATAACGTGGGAAAGGTAGATTATCATCAAATTTTGGAAGGTTTTGAATAGAAGAAAAATATATCTTATAGTTCAAATAGAGGTACTGATAGTTTTAAAACAAGGGGACTGACAGGATGAAAAAAAATTTAGAAAACATAAAAGAATGAAATGTATCATTGTAAACTATTTTATTTCTGAAAACTTATTTGAATAACTGAAGGCCCACTTCAAAGTTCCAAGTAAAACACATTATGAATTAAAAGTTAAGTGCAATATGTTAACAATGAAATGAGATAACATTATGGCAGAGTCAAAGATCTAACCTCTACAATACAGCTTTAATCCTGTAGAGAGAATTACTTGTATCATCTTCCAAGTTATCTTGCTATTTTGCTTTGTTTTGCTTTGCTTTTTGCATGGGAAGAGAAAACATGCAAGAAGGTCAAAAGGAATCAGTGATGTCTGCTCTTGAATAATAAAAATTATGGAGGATAGTATTTAAGGAAGATCCATTGCATACAACATCAGGGATGGGTCTCATGTTACTATGATTTGTTTCTACTATGAAACCAACAAATGAAGGTGTTCGTTCAGTTGGGAAAGAGACTCCCACCAGCACATTCTGTACAAGTTTCCGGTCCATACCTCCCACTGCTGCTTTATTTACTGCAGCTGGCTAAAGTTTTATAGCCTGTTTCATGTATTAAAATTCAAATGTGGAAAACATTACCAGTATCCTCCTTGAATTTTTTGGGGGGAATTTTTTTTTCTTCAACTTCCTTTTCAGTGTGGAATGTATGAAATGGTCAAAGGCTAACTTCAGACTGACTATATTCAAAAAGTATTTCCTTTGTTCTTATTTTTTGCTTGAAAATTCAGACCAGTTTTTACAAAGGAGAATACCAAATCTGTTGCTTTTTACAGAAGTTAGAATTTCATATAATGACTAACTATTTCAGAGGACTAGCCGACTCGTTTTCAGGAAGGAAGAAAACAACACTAAAGAATACAGCTCCTGTAAAGAACAAGGGATTGTCACTGGGCTGCATCTCTGAAAGAATACTGCCCCATCTATCTGGATCTGCAATTATCTTTTCATTGGATTACAAATGTTTTCAGAGAAGTGAACAGGAACTTGTCTTCAAAGGCAAAATGACAAGCAGTTCTGCCTCTGCCAAGATGCTTCATAATTTAAGTCAAATATAATTCTGAAAATACAGACACACAGTTTGACAAATAGTCTCTTTCTTCTTCCTCTTGATACCTTCTATCTTTGCCCCTTTCTCTATCTTTCTGGACCTCCAAGTAGTAATATCCCCTTCTTACTTCTCAAAGATACACAAAAGAGAAGGCAATGAAGAGATCAAATATTTCCAACAAGCACAATGTAACTTATTACTTTCAAGATCAACTTCACCTACATCTGGTATTTAAGGAGAAACTTTACATATTTATGGAACAAACTGTCTCTGAAGTGATGCCCTAGGTTCATGTTGCATCAGTTTAACATATGCAAAGCAAACAAAACTACAAAAATTAAATTCTTTTTCTCCTGATTGAGAGCAGATATGCAGAAATGGTTGTAAATCACAGATCTGGCTTTTAATAAAGCCAGATTTCTTCATTAAAAGCAGTATTGTTTAAACACTGGAGCTTTGTACAAACAAAAAACCTTGCATCCCAAGAGTGCTTAACACATTACCTGAGGCCAAGTTAAATTACAATTTAGAATTTCCTTTTGTGAATTCTCAGCAACAGCCATGGACAAACAAGCAATTACTCCAAGATAATTTTATTGGGGAGATGTCAGGGGAAGGAAAAAAAAGAGATTTAGCTGTGATACTCAAAAGCATATTTCTACAGTTTAATTGAAATGAATTGAGTCAATTGTCACTATTTAGAAATCAACACACTTTTGTTTCCTAAAAATGGTTACAAAAGTTGTGGCTCTTAATAATACTTCATCCAGGATAGAAATGCTTTTTAATATTTTTATTTAAGAAAGTTAAAAGAAAAAATAATAGATCAAAAAAGAATAACTTGAGAATTTGTACTCATTCTGCATACCCTTTTTTTCTCTCATTTTTTTTCTCCTTAGCTGTCAAATTGACCAATTATAAGTCACAAAACTTTTGAGGTATAGTTAGCAAATATAAAAAAAGAAACCAAATGTATTTTTGTGAATCACTCCATCATCATCATCATCATTTGGAGATGACATTCTTTTCCTTCATATCATTTAATTGGGAAAAATAAAAATTTCATCTACAAGGCCAATAAATATATCATGTCAACAGAGAAATTTTCAGATATAACTGCAAATGGAACAATAGATTCACATAATTAACTCAATAAAGAAACTCACCAACTTTCTAATAAACTAGACACAACTTTATATCAAACAACAGAAATGAATATCATCTTAGATAGGACTTCAAGATGAAATGATAAAGGCAAACATTAAAAAGAAATGGTATATGTCACAGTTTTAAAGTTTGTACAATGGGAAATATCAAAACTTACCATGAGTGAATGCCTATTGGCTGAAAGAAGACCTGTCCCATATCCTGATCCGAGACCGCCCATGGCACCATTATGAGAAGGTCCTATTAATCCATGCATATCACTATGACCACTAGACATAGCTGTTGAAGGCCCAACCGCATGATTTCGGAGAACATGAATAGCATCATCCAGTCTTTCCAAGCGATCTTCAATCCGGCTTTGCTGTTAGTTTATGAGAAAGAATAGGAAACATCAATTTTCAATGAAACAGAGTCAACTTGCAGGCCACATTCATGCTGATGGAGGTTAGAATATAAGCTAGGAAGAGGAGACTTAAAGTTTACAATTGAAAATAGCAACCCTACAACATTTTTTCCCCATCAAAAAGTTGGTATCCTTTAGAATAAGAATTGACATTTTAAAAATCCCTTCATTCTACAAAACTGATGAGAAATGCTACCAACATTGTAGTTTCATTTTCATGAGTAAAAATAGATTCTATAACTCTTCAGGGACATAAACGGTACTTATGCTATGCCACACTGCATTATCTTTAAAGACACTGTAGAGTTACTTTGGAAAAAGAAAACATTCATTTTAATTTTAGGAGTACTCTGGCAGGGAACTGTTATAGACTCCAATAAATCTATGATAGAAAAGATCACTGCTTCATGTATGTGCAGAGATCTTATCTACCCAAATTAAAGGGTCCTTGAAAGCAAGAGTAGTGTCCTCTTTCCATTTATATTGTAAATATATTGAAGTAGGTGATTAGTTAATGAATGTATACTGAATTGAATGAATGACTCAATCTGTCAGCCAATTTCTTTTGGCAATCTATTACTGAGTTCTGTCTACTTATGTTTGACTTTGTTCTTCAACTATCTTAACTTCCATCTTTATCCTGATGCCAAATGTCTTAGAGATTTAGTTGCTTTGAGGACCCCAAATTTTAGTTTTATAGAGAAAACTGCTTAGCATATGCACATTTTTACTCCCAAGAAAATGCTGGAAATGTAGGATAGAATAAAAAATAAATGCAAAAGTTCCCCCTCCTGAAGGGCGCCACAAATATGGGCTTGCTGAGGAAGAAGCTTCCAACTCATTGTTGTGTGCCATGATTATGATTGTAGATATAACTTGGAAACACATTTCCATGCAAGTTTGGGAAAGTAATGGGATGCATTGGAACTACTTTAACTGAACATATATCCCATGGAAAAAAATGATCTTTGTGGCCTATTACACAAAGACTTTTTACTGAAGTGCAGTTGGGAAAATTGATGAATATTTTTGAAATGACCTATGTTTGCTTATCCAATAAAATGATAGTGGTAGTTATAAACCATGATACATGTAAATGCGTTCTTATATCAATCCACAAGCCTGCTATGGGTCAATCATTATGTTAGGTACTAGGCTATAAAGCCAAAAATAAAATATTTCCTGACCTCAAGGTGAGAAAACATTTACATATAAAAACATATACAAATATATACAAAATAAATGCAACCTAATTTTGAGGGTATTTGGGGGAAGACATTAGCAGTTGGGGCAATCAAGAAAGGCTTCATGGAAAAAGTGGCACTTGAGTTTTGAATCAAACTAGCACTTTTAAGAAGTGGAGATGAGGAGGGAAGAAGACCTTCATAGCTTGGGACTCGGTGAGTACAAAGGCACAAAGAGAGGAGATGGTGCATCGTGTCTGAGAACTACAAGAAAATCAATTTGGATGTACCTTTATCAAGGGAAAAGAAAATGGATTTATGATTCATGGTTACTGGGAACTCCCGATTGAGAAAATTCTCTTAACAACACAAGATGGCATCCTTTTTATAGCTTATGTGAATTTCCTAAATTGACTTGCTTGGAGTCACACAAAATGTTGTTGTTGTTTTTTTTTTTTACATTCAAAGCCATCTCTCTAACGTTGATTATTATGTGACTAGGAATAATACATAAAACTGGCAAGGTAGGTTAGATTCAGGATTTGAAGAATTTAAAATGCCAAGTGGAGTAATTTGTTTTTGATTCTATAGCTAATAGAGAATTACTGGAGTTTATTGAGGAGGTTGTTCCATGACATTACATCGTGCTTTAGAAAAATCACTTAAGCAATTATATGGGAACATTTTCTAGAGGATATGCCTGGTATGTGCTGAAACCCTTTAAAGTCCTTGTTTTCCCAGAAGAAAGAGAAATTCAAATGAAAATGCATGTCCTCAGGATTTTAGGGCACATCAAATATGCCATTCAATTCTACCTATGGATGGTCATTTGAAGAGGAAGGAATCCTAGAGGCAAGGATGTGTGTATGTGTGTATGTGTATTTATAGGCTATTTCAAGAATTTTGATAGGAGGTGATGAGGACTTGAAATGGAATGGTGGCAATTCAAGTGGAAAGAAGTTGCAAAAAAACATGAAAGTAGAATGCTCAATCTCAATGACTGACTCAATATCAGTAGAGAAAGGAGTTTACGACGATATTAAATTTGTAAACTTGAGTGACCCAAAGGATGAAAGCATCTCAACAGAAATAGAGAAGTTATCAGATAATATAATATGATACATGTAAAACACTTTGCAAGCCTTCTATCATTATGCATATAAACATACTTGTTCAATCAGTCATGTCTGACTATTGCTGACCCCATTTGGGGTTTTCTTGGTAAAGATACTGGAATGATCTTCCAGCTCATTTTATGGATGAGGAAACAGAGATCAGTGTCTGGGGCCAAATTTGAACTCAGGTCTTTTGTGACTTCAGGCCTGGTGCTCTATGCACCACCCAGCTCCTAAATTTTAGCTATAGTAAATGAGGGGCCAGAGAAGTTTGGGGAAAAGATAATAAAATCTCTTTTGGAAATGCTGACTTTTAGCAGCCTCTATGTCCATGAAACTAGAGCTTAAGAGAGAAACTAAGATTGGAGAGAAACATCTGGGAATCATCTGCTTAGAGATGACAATTAAGCCATACATGCTGATGTAGTCACCAAATGGAAGATTATAAACTGAAAGGAGAAGAAGTACAAAAACAGAAACTTTGGGCACACTCACAGTTAGGGAACATATCTTGGATGATGATCTAGCAAAGGTGACTGAAAAGCAATGATCAGAGGAATGGGAGAAGAACCAAATAATAGCATTATCACAAAAACCCAGAAAAAAGGGATGGTAGTCAATAGGGACTAGCACTGATGAGTAATCTTCTAGATCTGTAGCTAGGAATAGACCAAATTTGATAGATTGTTCTAGAATATTTCATTGAAAATAACTTTAAAACTTTCTTAAAATTTAAGTCTTCAAAAAGTTTTCTTATCCAGTTACAGATCCTTTTTAAAAGATCTGTATCACTTTCCTTATTCTTTGAACAAAACTGAACTGGATTGGTTACATATATGTGGCATAATGGAAGCAGCATTCAACTACAGGATTCATATATTAGGTCTTCCACTTAATGGTTGTACGAAGATGGACAATATATTTGACTTCTCTAAGCTTTGACTCGTCTGTAAAACACAGATGATAATATTTGCATGGCTTATCTCACAGGGCTATTCACAGGAAATGCTTCATAAATTCTAAAGCATCAGTTCATATTATCATCTGTATAAGAATAGAGCATAACCAATGTTGCATTCAGGTACATAGCATATTCTCCTCTGGGTGTCCCACACATTATAATAAGGGAGACATCCAAGGAAGAAAACATTTTCCTTTACATTTGGGATTTTTCTTTTAAAAATTTTTTTAAGAGATCATTTAAAGTGCAAGGAGAGTCCGTGATTAATAAATTCAAATACAGGAAGAAAGAAATATAGATAAAACAAGGTATCTTATATGAATAAGCAAAATATGAATCTTTTTCTCTTTGCTAATCCCAAGAAATAATCCCATTCAATCTGATTGAAGGTATCTGGTATTCTTCCATGTATGCTTATAATCTGAGAAGAAATAAGTGATACAGACAATAGACTACTTAATAGTTTTCATATGATGCTGGCATTATTCACCATGTACAGGGATAAACCATTGTGTTACATTGAATCATAATATAAACATATTTATTAAACAATTAGAGGTTTTTTTTAGCTTCTGAACATTGGAAATTCAAGCATTACTGCAATACACTTTATTCGTTACTGGGATTATTCTTTAATGTATGTAATTAACTGTAAGAAGCCTTGCAAGAATGAGACAGGACACATGGGAATGAAGGTCTAGAGGAAAATTTTTATGACCTAATTATTCTAGAAAGAAAATTAAGAATACTTTTCCAGAGTTATAACAACTCAGCCTCACGTAGGATACAATATCACAAATTGCTTCTGGTGGTAAAGGTGCAATAGCCATACTACTTGTCAAATTTATAGGTAGCTATTGTCAGGCTAGGGAATCAAAGCTCTGGCATTGGGAAATTCAGTTTGTACAAAAAGACTGGCATCAGGGATGCTCACACAGAAGTCTGTGGTGCTAAAATAGCACCTGTAATGATCTACACATAGGTCCAGTTACAACACCACAACTTTTTAATTTTCCCGGCCCTCAGGCTGGGCTAGCAGCTCAGTTGTGCCAACATGGTATAAGCCTGAAATAACTATTAATAAAATAAGCATCTTGAGAGTGTGGGGAGGAGGATTGAAGGGTGGAAAAACTACATAATAGGAGAAACATGGCACAAAAATTGCTAGGTTAGAATTTGTTAACAGATCAGACATACCAAAGAATGTAATGGTCCTTCATAATTAGGAGATGATGATGCCTGTCCTCCATTTCTAGACCAAACAGCTGTGCCTGCTAATATTAAAATGGAAATCACAATTAGAACCTCACAAATAAAAATGTTCTTCCAATATTTTAGATAGTTTTAGAGACAAGGAAATACCGATTTCCAGTTAGGCTATCAAGGAGGCAAACAAGAGACCTTCTGAAACACCAAGGGTGGGTGTGGGGTGGAATGGGGACATATTTTTATGTAAAACACATATTTACTGGGCTTCAAATTACCTCCTAACAGAGATGATTTCGTTGATTCTGAAACTATACTTGAGAGCAGTTCCTGAAGGAGGAAACATCACTTTTAAAAGGAGAAGTGGTACATTAAAAAAAATACTAAAAGGGGTTCAGTGGCTGTTTATGGTAAGCCAGGTCACTCCAGATTATTATTCTTACTGTGGTAAACACATTATTTGATACACCCTAGTAAATCATTCATTGGTCACTTATGGTCAATCATTAGCTATAAGTACCTTTTATGATGAAAAATTACAAACAATGGCAGAATAAAACCATTCTTTCCATGCTAAAATCTATAGTACAGTATATTGTGATATATTGATTAACTACTGACTTTAAAGCTATCCTATACTCTTCCCTCCCTTCTGAAGAGGTTCCTCACTTACCTAAAATACAGGTGAGGGCTTGCAGAAAAGACTGTTACAATTAGCAAAATAACATTTCAAAATCTCCATTGCTTTAATTTAAGCACCAGATGATTAATGTTCAATAACCACTGACAATAGTCACTACATCTGTACAGTTTCAATTCCCTTTTCTTGCTAACAGGACATTAGGGTACATAAACCTCTTTCATCTTTGAGTCTCTACTCTTTCTAAGGAGGAGTAGATGCAAACCATGGACTCAGATAAACTTATCATTTCTGACACAGAATTTGATTACTCTCTTAAAAGGAACCCGTAATTTGAAAATTTCACTGAGACAAATTAACATCATAAAGAACCAATGCATTCATGGTACATGTGTAACAAAGAGTCAAGAAATAACATCTATCTAAATTTAGATTATTTGCTTCATTGATGACTTTAGAAACAATTTGGTTAAGTATTAATTAAAATCAATTCTTAAGGAATTAAAAGCTGATCAATTAGGAGTCACCTGCCTACATGCAAAGAATATGGATACTAAGTACTACCAAAAGTCTATTGGAAATACCTGTATTAGGAGTTGTGTTAAGCCTTTTGAAAGGCACCTCTGAAAATTAAACTAATTTATGGATAATTCTCATAATCCCTTAAACTCACCCTTGTCCTAATGTCCAGGCTATGAAAATTGATAACATTATAAATTCAATCAGAATTTTTTTCTTACCCAGATTCTGTTTCCTCCCCCAATTTATTTCTAAAAGATTTTTTTCTTAAATTATTCCTATGGCACTAAAAAATTCAATAAAATTCTTTCAATCTCTTCTATTAAAATGAATATGTTTATTGAACTTTGCCATTTGAGATATGTTCATTCATTTTTGCTTCATATCATTCACAGACCCATGTAAAATTTATAACATATAAATGTCTTCCTTGTATTCCACGAACCTAGTGTTTTTTATACTTATATGTAATCCATATTTCTGGGGGAATATATATAGCAAATAGTATTATTCTTCTCTAAATGTGCTAGAGTTGTGAGAAATACTATCACCTCTTATATTTTTCTTTCTTTCTTTCTTGAGAGGCAATATCAAGAGGTGGACAGTTAACCTGGAGGCATGAAAACCTCTGATATATCTTGTGTGCCCCTGAGGAAGGTAGTTCTCCAAGATTAAAAGTTGAAGAAAAGGCAATGATTTGCATCATTAGGAGAAGTTCCTCAGTAGAAACTTTCTTCACAAATAAAATCACAAGTCCAACAATAACAGCAACAAAATCTTTGCCTACATTGCAAGAGGAAATCACTTTGAAAACCTTCCAGAATTGTAAGGGGGTTATTTATTATTATTATTATTTTTTGTGATGCAGCTGGGGTTAAGTGGCTTGCTCAGGGTTACACAGCTAATAAGTTTCAAATGTCTGAGGGCAGGATCGATTTATATGCATTAATTTCTGTTGATATTGTGAAATCAATTTTCAAGTACAATACCTGAGAGAGAAGGAGGAGAACCAACAGGAGTTGAAGGATTTGATGAAAAGCTGTTGTTAGTGTGATCTGGAGAATAGATCTTAAAACAGTAAAAGAAAAAAAAATTCATTCAATACAAAAACTCAAGTTATAAAGTAGACCTTAAAAATAAACTCTGGTTAAGAAGCCCTAACATATAGTCAATTTACTCTATTAGGATCACCTCATATTCCAAAAAAAGGACTGATACCACAATTGCTCAATAATTGGAGTCTTCATGATCAAAAATGGATTCCTAAGTAGCACTTTTGGAAAATAACACCTTTGAAAACATAATAAAAGTTCATTCATATTAGTTCAAAGCAATGCCTTTATGACAGGGTTAGATTTTTGTACAACCCAGATAGGTTCAGTGAGCATGACTAACCTAGATACATTCAGAGTTATGCAATCTGATAAAGTAGTACATGGTGAGAATGCATGGAATTACACAAAGAATCATGGGCTTAAAGTAAGTCAAGCAGTTCTAGTAAGTTGCCCCAAACTAAATACACATTCTTGACCTTCACTTAATTTCTCTGCGTATCAGTTTCCTTGTATTAAAAATATTGGAGCACTTGCAGTTTTACAATTATGTGAACCATATAATTTTCCTTTTGACCATGATTTGCCTGTATGAAAACTAACTAATAAATAAGTATATATCTGTGTATAGTTGTGTGTTTAAACAATGACATTTTTTGAAAGAATATTACAGTAAAATGAACTCATCTGATACTTCTCCTGTTAGAGGACATCCAAATGGTGTACCTAAATTGTTGCCATAGTGGAAAACACCTCGATTTTACACATTTTATACACTTTATACACGCTTATATATTTTATAGAGACATTATCAGGTGTGCCCCTTACAGGAAAAAAAACAAAAACAAAAAACTCTTTTTTCCACCAATGAAAGGATAGGTCCAAATAATTCTTGTCTCTTGGTAATACACCAGGGAAACAGAAGTAAACTTTTACAAATTAAAAAGAATCACAAAATTTGTGTGATGAAAACAACCTAAACAAATCTTATACAACCCTGTTTTCCTCTTCATTTAATACATGAGAATTCTCAGGCCCACACAAAGTACATGACTTGTCCAGGGTGATATATTTCATTCACTCACAGAACTGGAACTCAATCTTCTGTCTCTAAATTTGATGCTGTTTCTATGATTAAATTTATAAGTTATGTAACTGTCATAGTTTTCAATTACTATACTTTTTACATCTTTGAGAATTTAAAATACAATTGATGAATTATACTGTAACACTAAAGGACACTTATAATCTGTTATGTCTACCAAAATTATTTTAGATGAGAAAAATATGAAAAAGTCAAATAAACAGGGTATGTACACACATGTCCTATTATCTAGTACAATTATTATAAGAAGAAAGGTAGAGGTAAAATCTTTAGTTTTCACATACTTCCCAGAACTCCAAACTCATTTTAACCAATGAACATTTTATTTATTTATTCATTTATTTATTTTAAAACTTAAGTACAAAATAAGAAAAAGAAAAAGAGAAAAGGGAAAAAAACTTTCTTGTATGCAGCAGAATATCAGAGAGGATTTAAAACATGCAACAATAAATTTCCATTTCAAGGAAACATATATATTAACAGAAGATGTTATACTCATAACTACCCCTCTATTTTTTACTTCCTTGTGGTTTTTTTTGTTCTCTGCTGTGCACTTTTTTACTTTATCCTTTTTTCCCCCTTTTCTCCCCCCAATCTTCCTTAAGCAGTCTACAGAGAATAGGTATATTTCAATACACACACACACACACACACACACACCCAACACACCCACACACCCATATATATTTGCATGTACACAAACATTTATGTACATATATATATATATATACACATTTACACACACACATATCTATACATAAGTATACATTTAAAACAATATTAGTATAGCTGACATAAAATGTGTATTCCTCTGTTGACTAAATCTTTAAGTTTGACTTTGAAATCAATGATTATTATCATTACCTTTTTTTCTAATAAATGCTACTCTCGATCACTGTTAAGAACATTATATTTTACAACAAAGTTCGATACTCTCTAGGATCAAATCTATCCTGTTTGCTGTTCATTTTCTGAAATTTTCAACCTTCGCTTTTGATTAAAGTTCACCCTTTTACAACAGTAAATGTGGAGACCAGAGTAAATATTTTCTTACCGAAGCAAGTGCTTTCCCCAGAGCATCACCAGTCTGTGAACTGCCTGCTGCACCACTTCCTCTATTTGCTGCAAAAACAAAAGGCTGAATGTGAAAACCTGGCAGTACAACATTTCAGAATTTTCTATTCCTAGTCCACTTACTCATAATTTAATTGCATTTTAATGCTAATTATATCACATTAATCTTTAATTAGCATTAATTTGTTTGCTAAGGTAGATGTCAAATATATTCATGTTACTTTTTTTTTTTTTATTTAACAGATCAAATATACACCTGACACCTTGGTGTGTTCTTCTGAATGTCCTAATGGATATTTGCCCTATCCTTTGATTAAGAACAATGATGACAGAGGAACAGTAACCATATAGATAGAGATTTGTAGTTAAAGAAGTTCACTTCAATTTGAAATCTCTGGAGTCTCTGAAAGAACTTTTACTCTACTTGATATGAAATTTGGTTATTTTTGCTACTAATCAACACTTGACACATAATAAACACTGTATCTCTTTTGTAGCTCACTGCACTACATATAACAATGAATCTATATAGACACCACCTGTAGAAAAATGAAACATTTAAAAATACTTGCATATGTATATGTGTGTGTTCATCTATCACTTATCTACCTCTATTTATTAGTACTGAAACAAATTGCTATGTCACCAAATTATTCAAGTCAAATTCTGTACATAAAATTATGCTAGCAACTCTTAAGGCTTATCTTTACTATCCCAAACACATTAATCTAGTGCTAAAGAATGAATTATAAGCAATGTTCAAATGAAACTCATCTGTAGTTCTTTGAAACATTTCACAAATAATTTTTAACATTAAGCAACTTTTCAAAGAAGAGGTATAGTTAGTATCTCTCTGAGGTCCATATCAATTGTATAATACGATATAAAATAACAGGAGATTGTGTTATGCTAGACAATTCTGCTATTGGAATGAAAAGAACTTCAAATTCTACCTCTAATACTCATTAGATGTAGAACTACAAGAAAATCACTTATATGCTTTAGGCAACTCCTTTGGATTTATCCACTAACTTATAGATGGGCTGCCAAATGTATTAATGAATAGAATTTCCACAACAAAAGTTCCCTACACTGCCCAAATCATTGATCCTAAAAGTTATTTCTTTTTCCTATTTACAACACATATTGTACTATTTATTATGGGCTATTTTCTCAAAATAGTTTATAGAAATATGCATGAGAGTTTAGGAAACGGATGCTATCATCTATAAAATAGATACTGTTTTATAGAAGAAAAAAGGCATCTAGAATTCTATTGACTTAATTCAACAAATTAATTTACACAACTAAAAATATATATAGGCTTTCCAAGTATACATGCTTCATTTCTAGCTCTGTCCTTGAACCAACATGACATTTTAGTTTCTTCATTTGTTAAAATAAATGTATTGAAATAAATAATAATTAAGATTCTTTCCAACCCTAAAAGTTCCATTATTTTATAGAAACCCAGCTTCTTACTTTGCTAATCCATTCTCTGAAATGAAGATATCATAATTGCCTTATCATAGTCACTATTTTTTTTCCTTTTTTTTATCACTGTGATTATAAGTAAAAAAAAAAAAACAAACCTTTTGATAAAACATGTTAAGATTCACATATAGTAGGCTCAGTTTTGTCTAATTTTTCTTTTTCTTCATATTATAGTCATAGAATTTAGTTTTTCTGATCCTGCTTACTCCACTCTTGATTAGTTCACATACTTCTTGTGTTTTTCTAAATTTTTCATATCCATTATTTCTTATGGTGGCAATATGCCTTTATATCAACATACCACAATTTCTTTAGCCATTTTCCTATTGAATTAATATAAAATCAGCTACCTATGAAATAGAAGTTTTAGGATTTACTCTGTAAAATTACATTGTAAAATTCTACATTATTACAATAGAGGAAAAGTCCAAACAAGATAGTAGCCATGATGCCAATTATGGATAAGTTATAATACTGAAGCAAATGGTTTTTCAGAGCATGTTTTCAAAACAGCTTCAAAGTAGGGAATAAAAATTGAAAAGCATCTAAGGGTCCAGATGTGGGCCGGATGGCTTTTTTCTAATTTTCTTAGTTTTTTAAGTTTCTAAACAACAACAAATTACTAATTTAAAAATGAGATTGTCACCTGTTATTGTTTTTATTAGTTAAGGACAATGTGGGTAATTACAACCTTCTTACCAATTTTAATACAATTTTCTCATTTTAGATATAAAAGCATTTAGATGGGTGGGTGATAGGACAAAAATAAAACATAACACCACTTCAAAGTATCCTAAGTTGTGCTCAAAAAAGAACAAATAAGTGGTGTAAGGAAAAAAGAAGAAATGGTATTACTATCAGATTCAAGTTCTGATTAATCATTTCTACGGGTATAATGCTGTATATGCTTCTCAATCTCTCTAATTCACAGTTCCCCCAGCTACAAAGCAAAAAGAATCATAGCTCACTATCTATAATCTTGCTAATAATTTTGTAAGACTTTTTTTAACCTTACCAGTTTGTAAACCTTAACAGACTATGTAAATTACTAAATATATATATATATACACACACACATATATACACACATACACATGTAATATCGATGGAGTTAAGAGTTTTAAAACAGACCAGACAGTAGAATTAACAGGAAATCTAAGTCATCTAACCAGTTTTCTTTACAGATAATGAACAACTGAGATACAGAAATGTATATATGTATATGTACAAACATGTATGTATCTGCATGTAGATATGTATTCACAAATAAATGTTTACAATATTGAATATGCAGTTCAAAAAAAAAGAACAAAATCTCTCTAAAAGTTTTATGTAATGTAGCATGAGTCAACTTATTAAATCTCTGACAAAGTAGAGTGGATATATAAAATCAGAACAAGGTGTGTTTAGTTTTTAAGCAGAATTATTTTGACCTTTTCAAATATGGGATATGGTACCCATTAAATTTCTGGGCTACCTTTCCTAAAATCTTGCTCTTCAAACTTGCTTCTCCATGCCTTTAATTCTATAGGCATTCTCTGTGCTACTTGATCCTTGTATACATAGTGACTGGACTTGATTTTAGAGAGGGGAGGGATTTCAGGTATCACTTAGCCAAATCCCTTAATTTATAAGACTACTAAGACCCAGAAGGTAAAGGGACATGCTTAAAGTCACATGACTAGAGCCAAGATTAACACCACATATTCTCTTAGTCCATTTTTCTCCAGTACTTCATAGTGTCACATGTGTCAAGTCCTCATGACAAAACAAAGTTAAGAGATTACTTAGCTCGTGGGCAACAATTGGGATAATTTCTTCCCTTATCTTGTTCAAAGTAGGGAGGAGAGCAGAAGAGAGGGACAGAATCCATTTCTAAACACAGTTCTGGCATGAATATGGAAGAAATTTAATTGTTGGGAGAAACTATAATTTTGTAGGAGGATTTAGCACAGTCAGTGAGGAGATTATCAGTCAGAGGACTTGAACACAGGTGCTGCTTCTGCTGGCTTTAATATTAGCAAAATGAAGACTTTAAGATCCTTAGCTCTGATTCAGACCACCCTCTTTTTGTCTTAATATCAGCTTTGGGAAAAATTAAAGTTATATTCATAACTAAAAGAACAGGATGAATTGTGCCTAGGGTCTCAGTGAATTTTGAAAATGCCAGAAATGTGAATTACCCCCACAATATATACCCATAACCTTAATGTGGAAATACCATGTAGTTAATAGCAAAGGCATTAGATCTTTTGAAAAAAAGTTTAGGTCATGGGCTAAGTATCTAAAGAAGACATGTTTCTTTAAAATCTGAGATTCTTTGAACAGAATTCTGGACATCTTCTGGCTACTGAATTGATACATGTGTAACATAAACTCTGGATCTGAAATTAATGATGAAAAATAAGCAACATCTCTGAGGCAGTACTGTATTTGACAGTTTTAAAATTGTGATTCAAATACATACTCTAAAACTTTACTTGATAGCAAGGTTTTGGGGTAGGAGAGATTTTAGCAGAAAACCAGACTTCCTAATCATTTGTAAGACATAAAAGAAAACATGGTTCAAATCAATTAGTGGTTCTAATTTAAATGTATTGATACTATTGGATAAAATTCATACTTTTCTTATGTTATGTGGCTGTTCATCACCCAAATGTACTAAAAAACTCAAGATGAATAAAACATCAAGTGAATATTATATAACTACTCTAATAATAATATCACCTAGAACTGTCTTCAAGTGGAGAATGTTTCCTCTGAAAAGAAAGTCAACTATTGAAATGCTTCAATGTCATGCAAACATGTCATTAAAAGTAAAACTAGTAAACTAGATTAATTCAAGAATCATTTAGATATATTCCAAACACATCTTTATCATATGTTGAATTAATTAAATCTATCTTGGCAATCTGTTTTTTCAACACTACTTTGAGGTTTTTTGAAACACAGGTAACATCATCTTTAATAAAGAATTTCAACTTCAGTCTAATAAAACAACAACTGTCACTATAGTTAATATATTATATACACAGTTCTCATTTTTTTCACGTGGGGACAAGAGAATTGACAAGTCCCAAAACATAAAAGGCTTTTTGCCCATGACTTAAGTGAAGAAAATGTCTCTTTCAATGATTATATTGGCGGGGAAGATGGACTTTTATATTTCTGGACTGCTTCATTCTTCTGGGATTAGGTCAGTTGCTTATTTTCCTATTGGGGATGGTTAATTAAGGATCAATTATAGTAGCAAAGGCAGATATGATGAGAACCCCTGGCAGTGTCTTCTTCTAATCCTAATCCTGCACATTTGATACATACTTTCCACCTTTCATCTAGTTATCCATATACTATTTCACCTCTAAGGGGAAGATTCAATAGTACATTCACATTTCCAATCCTATCCTAGCACAGTACTTTGTACAGAACAGAACCAACAAATATCTGCTAATTACAAAACTGGTCTCTACCTTCTTTTCAATAAATGTTACTTTGAGTGCTGCCAGAATGATATACTTAGTCCTGAGTTAAATGAAACCTTAGAAGGTCTTGGACAAGCAGCTATTACAAGGAAAAGGGAATTGATTGATTCACTTCAATTCTTCAATGACTCCATGAGTTCACTGTTATGGGCCCTCCTTCCTGTAATAATGCAGATTACAAACCATGATTGACCCTCATCCATGTCCTATCATAAATACTGCAGAGGTTATTACCCTGAAATGCTAGAAGATTTCCTTTAAATTATTAAGCTTATGTTACAAAAATCTGCTTTATTGCTTGGATATAGTACTGAATTCACTTTATGTGCCTGAAGCTAGGTTAGTAGAGAGAGTTTGCTCTATCATGTTGGAGAGGCTCAATGTAAGACCTTATTGAGAGAAAAGGGCCTGATACTTTAGGAGAAGCCTAACTAAGTAAAGAAAGACAGATTACTTAGCAATAAATACAACTCATGATTCTTTGGTTATTCTACTTTAATTCTAACTCAAAACTGGAATCATTACTGTTTTCAACCATGGCACTTTATTCCAATTTACTCATGGATCTTTTCCCATTTGTTTAAATTTTAAAAATATGATTTTAATGCTGGCAAATGATTTTAATGGAATTACTATACTGATGTTTCCTTAAGGTGAGTGCTTTTGACTTCTCTTTAAATTTCTATTGATGACACATGGATGATTATATCCTAAAAGTCAATTATTCATTAGTGTTGTAAGAATAACCTTTTAAAAGAATCTAATGGTTGAGAATTTGGAAATAAAAGAATAAAACTAAATCAATTATTTTCTTTCTGAAGTAACAAACAAAAACCCACTCACCCAAAACCTTGTAACTTTACTTCATCTCTGAAACCTGGATTGAAGAATAATTTAACTTTTGCTTTTGTAATTTCCATTATTAAAGAGACTCCAGAGAAGTTAAATTGTTCAGGTTTCATAATGCAGTTCTCAAGTTACATTTTTTAAGCCTTACAACTCTGAATCAACCTGAGGCTTTGTTTCCTCTTCTGTAAAAAGAATAAGTTGGTATATATTATTTTAATTTTTTTGCAGTTCTAATTTAATATGATTCCATGATTTTAAGTTTTGTTTTAGTAAATAACTTGAGTCAATAATTAAGACCATAAGTAATAGTGAAATAAATGCTATAAAAGAAAAAGATTCTCAATATATGTGAGCGATAGAAGGTAGTGTAATCTTCTTTCAAATTGGAAAAGTAGCCTTAATGGAAGCATCTCCATTATGAAAATAATGACTTGTATCTTCATCAAGAAAACATGAAAAATATGATGCCCATGTGTTAATGCTTGAACTCCATTCTTACTGCATTAGTACTGCTTACAGTCATTTTATACAGATTCATGTGTGTAATCTAAAACACATGTCAGGCTATGTGTTCCCTATTTACCAATTATTTAATTAGCTCTGTTTGTTCTTTAAGATATAGGCAATGTAATATTTCTTTATTTCCTGCATTTAAGTATGAGTGAATATATGCCAAGTTTTTTAGAAACTCTACAGATGTATTTTATTAATCTATACTGTTTGTTAGGAAAGTATCAGTAACATCAGAAGAGAAAGCTTCTCATCTTGTTATAAAAACTTGCTGCCATAATTGAAGCTCAACATTCTCTGTGAAAATCAAATCAAAATCTGAAAGAATTATTATTGTAAAGGAACCAAAGTCTCCTAGTCACAATGGCAAAGTTTAAAAGAATATTTGAAATATTTCCTTAAGAAATATCTAACAGAGCAGATATATTTTATTCAGAGACACAACCATTAGAGATTCTGTTCCCACCTGAACACCAAGATCTGATAACCTGAGCAAATTAGTTATTATGTCTAGAAAGTTTCTCTTCCACAAGACTGAATTACTCTAGAAACATCCCTCACTAAAGGATGATGAGACTTTCACTCACTTATTAATGAGGAATTCTGTAGTCTGTCATATATACAAAATTATTTTAGATCACTGCTGTTCTACCAGTATTTTATATGGGAGCCAAAGAATTCTGATTCTCTCTATTCCATCAAGTCAGGGCTTCCTTCTCTTGCCCTTCTCATTTGAGCCAGAGATTTTTTCTCTGCAAACTAAAGGGACATCTTTTGGCACTTGTGGCAGGAATATAGTAACCATGTCTGATGATAAGATCTTATCACCTACAAGACAATTACTATCATACAACTAATTCAATAATATAATAATTACCCTATGTGAGATTAATGACTATTCTGATTGTAGCTCATTCAATATTTATTATCTTATTATAGTTAGTAATTACTAACTATTCCCAAACCATGCGTTTTTCCCATACTAGAAATAAAGCGGTTTTTTAATTAGTCAACATATATTTATTCTTATTTACTATGAATATATGAGTCCTCTCTTAAATGTGGCTGCTCCTTTCCTTCTGAATATTCACACTCTATTCACTGAAAGAAAAATATTAAAACCAAAAGTAGGCAGGAAATTTAAGACAGCACATTTAAGTAAATGAATGACCATGCATTCTCCTGTGGATCTAAAACTCATGACTATAGCAATGGGGCTTTCCATCATCCAAACCACAAGCTGATATATAATTTCATTTTCTGCTCTGCAACTACTTCTTTTTTTTCTTGCCTTTAAATTTTGCAATCCTCACTAATAACTATCAAAATTATAGCATAGATTCACCTTTGTTCTTAGCTTAGAGGTTCTGATCTGAAAATGAGCAATAATGGAATATCTTTCTAAATCTCTGCTTAACAAAGCTCATACAATTTCAGTACAGATGAGTAAATGGCAATCTGTGAATTTGGCATTAATTGTCTTTATTATCATTCCCTGTTTTTCATTGATAGCTCTGCTTGTTCTTTCTATGTGAGAGGGTTATTTTATCCAGATCTACTTTCCTAATACCAAGGACAGGTGAAAAGCTAAAAGTTGAAATACAAATAGAATGACTAGTTACAACCAAGCCAATAGAAACATCAAGGATTATATTTTTAATTGTTATGAACACTTATTTGGAACAAGCTAATATTTTCTGCCGTTAGCTACTATATTAGTAAAGAAGACTTCAAAATAAAATTGTAGGCTGCCTAAACTAGATGGCTGCAAGTAAATTTACTGTAAGTGAAAAAAAGTTTTCATTTCTAAAGTCTGTTCTTTTGGTCATATATATTAACTTGGAGACCTTTCTGTGACTCACCCATTATACTGTCTGTTCCATTAGCAGGTGGTGTGCAGGAAGAGGCGCTGTAATGGTTTGTACCACTACGATGGAAAGTGGACATCGGAGGAAGACTAGAATTGATGTCTGCTGAGGAGTGTGAAGGATAACTCTGTAGTGAGAAGCAAAAAATTTGGAGTTAAAAAAAAAAAGAAATGACCATCCAGTTCTATATTTATTTCTTGCCTCACTACTCATTTTTCACCAAAGATATGCCTTTAGGGTCAACAAATAATTAAGTAAAATTGTTAGTTACTCTAAATTTCTTAAACCACTTATTTATAAGCTAAACAAAATTTAAAAATATGTATGATCCTCAGTTTTTACATAACTGGCTTGGGTTTTCATTAAATAGAACTGTAATTATCAAGTGACCTAAGCATCATAGAGTTAATACTGTACTAAAAATTACCTCCATCTGTGTAATTGAAAAATACTTAAATTAATAAGAATAATTAATCAATTAAAGATAGCCCCTAACAGAAGTTTTTATGGCTTCCAAAATGATAATTTGAGAAAAATTTCACCACATACCAAATCTTAGAAAAGCAAATCAATATTTATTTGTTTCATATGACCTTCAAGTTCCATCTATTCTTTTTCCTTATATCAAATAGGAAAAAATAACTAAAAATCTTAAATCTTTTTATTGACTGATTGAATCACTTTCTTTTCCAATTCACAAAATAGAAATTAGAAAAAATATATAAGATTAACTTATTCTGGAAGAATATGGTTAAGAGCTGTAAAACAATGTCCAAATTTGAATAAATTTGAACAAAACTGAACTGAGAATGTTTTTATTTTTTTATTTTTGGTACTTTCTTTGGATGACCTCTGTACTAGCTACTATCTATACAGTGGACTTTGAAATAAGATTACCTTTAAGAAATCCCTTGATTTATAATTCATCTTTTCAAGTGAAGTTGTTATGACAGTATTCTATGTAAGTCATTTTTCCCAGGGCATGTAATAAGTGATGAATGTTGGTAATTAATCTTACTACCTATGTGTAACATCTTGGAATTGATTGGGCCTATAAAAAAGAGTCTATGAGATTACAATGTACTTTAATCACAAAGTTGTGCCAAATTGTAATTTTTTCCAAGAAAAACATTCTGTTTTATAAAATAATATTTTTTAAACATACTATATATTCACTTTTATATTATATGGATGCAATAAAGGGGGATGGTCATCTAAAAATATACTTTCTTCGATTATACAAGTCACATAATGACAAAACTAGGATTCCTTTATTATATATTTATTATAATTTTTATACAATTATTGCAGGCATATTTTAGCTGCAAGCTTTAAGATTATAACATTAAATTGCATGGGAAATAGTTAACAATGTTTAAATTCCACTCATTTGTCCTTCATTAGCATTTAT
Source organism: Antechinus flavipes (assembly GCF_016432865.1). NCBI lineage: Eukaryota > Metazoa > Chordata > Mammalia > Dasyuromorphia > Dasyuridae > Antechinus > Antechinus flavipes. The sequence continues at coordinate 352,125,840 of NC_067398.1, read as the reverse complement.
TGGCTTAATATATTCATTACTGAAAGAATAATCCAGTTCCTCCCCTTTTTCTTTACTTTTTCTCTAACTATCAAACTCCAGAGAGCTCTCCCTTCCTTAATTTCCTGTGGTATTCAACATTTTGCAAAGCATCACTTAGCACTTAATTATGTATTATCTTTTATGACTCTTTTAAGTTGTTTCTTGTGTAATTTTATTTCCCCAAATTTTATGTAAGTTCAATGAAGGTAGGGAACATCTTATACTTTTTCTCAATCTTCTTCTTTACCTAGGACAGGATTGAGAAAGCAGAACAATTTCTCCTTCCTCTCTGTTTTCCTACAAAACAAATTGCAAAGTAACAATAACCTCTCTATTCCTCTCCACCCCACCCCCAACCCTACTGGTTCATTCAATGACACATAATATTTAATAAATAAATGTCTGATATAAAGAGTATCTTAGACTAAAGACTAATCTGGCCAATGGACTTAAGTTTTAATGTTGATATTACCAATGTCAAAAATGACCTTTGATAAAATCATCTTTACATAAGCAGTATGACCCCAGATTAATATGTAACCAAAGACATCTCTGTTGAGGCACCTGTTGAACCCCTTATTCTTATTTGAATTTTACTCATCATTATAAGAAGAAATCTTCAAAAATGATGTTGCTTTTTAATGAGACATCCATAACATATGGTTCAGAATAAGAAAGGATAATAGGATAAGTAGAAAAAGTCTTTGGAAAAGAATCCTATACTTCTAAAAAATCATTTTAACAGATATTTATAGGTTGTCTCTCAAATGAAAACTCTAAAGGAGTTAAGGAGCTTTCTTAAGAAGTTTGGGACATAAGTGATGAAGCATATCCATAAAAGTCCTGCACTTTGTGAAGGCAAGAAAAGAAGAGGTTTGTATGTAGAGATAAACTACTGTATTATTTTCTTAAGCTCATAAGTAAAATATAGAGTAGTAGAAAACTCAGTCCTTTAATAAGAATTTATTAAGTCCTAAACTATGTTCCTGGCTTAGATATTTCACTCATCAATGATACAGGGGAATATATGTTATAAGAATGAGTCATGCAAAACTGAGGTGGAAACAAGCAAAGAAGGATATAGGGAAAAGAACATGATTAATATTTAAATATTTTTGCTTTGATGAAATTCTGTTAAATAACTTGTTTTAACATAATTTTCTCTGAAGTTTTTCTTAAACATATGTAGAATATGTTATTTCTTTATTGAGAACTATTATGTGTGAATTTTTAGTTTTTTAAAAGTATAAATAGAATCTCCTATGAGTTTTTTTTTCCTTCAAAAAAGTGATAGAAGCTGAGGTATACAAGCCATATCTAAAATAGAATGGATATTTGGCTCATAGACAATCAAAATCATACTCATAGGCTCTTTGAGGCAGTAATATAGTTGTTGATGGTTTATAGATAGGACTGAAGATCAAAAGAAGGAGGTGAAGAGGAACAACATGAAAAAATAGGGGTATATTATATATGTACTTCAAAGACCAGGATAGAATATATAAGTGGAAAACATGGAAAAAAGCATGCAAAGATATTCAAAGAATTAAATTTAATGGAGAATAATACAATATTACATTTTTTTTGTGTATATTGGATTTCCCCTTGGCAATATGATAAAGCTTATCTATGAACCCTTTCTCAAAATGTTTTTAAGCACAAGACAATATACATGGAGTTATAAAGGAAATTAATTATACCAAAATTAACAAACAAATGCAGAAACCCCAGGTTAAAAGGAAAGAATTGTTAAAATATTATGGAATTAATTTTAGAATTAAAATACCTTAAACACAGAAATATTGGGTATATATGGTATGTTAAGAAGCAGGGATAATTGAGAAATGACTGCCCCCATTTTTGGTATAATGACTGACTGCAAGGATTCCTACATGACATGCCTTCTAGAAAAGTTAGAACATTTTTACATTGGTCTAAAGGAGAAAAGGTAAAGGTGAAGCAATGATAAATTGCTAAATCCTGCCATCAACTGATGTTCATTTTTGTCATGTATGGTGGGACTTTATCCAAATTTAATGATATGGATAGTGAGTAGTTATGTGGAAATATTTTTGGTCATTATTAGATAACACAAGAACAGATATTACAATATATATCTATATCTAGACAGAAAGAAAACAAATATTGGATTGAGAGTTTTTGTTACAATGGAATAGGGACAGGCACATGGAACTCACTTTAGGATAGGAGTCTAGATTCACTGGACTGCAACGGACCTTGATTGGTCAACTTTTCCATCCCATTGTCTGAGAATCATGACTAAGTTATCACAAACAGATGTGAATCTCTCCTATTTTTAGAAACCTCCAGGATAGTAGGCTCAACAATCTTTTACAGTAACTCCATTCTAAAGTTTAGCCAACTATTAGTCAAGAAGAAAAATAAATTTGACATAAGTTATGAATTACTGTGTAAATTTCTGAATTATAGTAGCAATTAACTCTGCAATTCTCTTGGTTTGTATCTCCTGGAAGTTGAAATTGTAAAATGAGTTGTAACTCAGCATGAATAGGGGAAAAAAGTAAACTAATGATCTTAAAGTTATTGCTGAAGTGGCAAGAGTTTGCTTGTTTATGTTGTTAAAAAGTTTTATTTATCTGGTATATTACAATAAAATATTTAGTAATTGAGAAGTAACAGAATAGTGTGAGAGAGCTGGCCACAGAGTTACAAAGATGTGAGGAATCAAATCTTGTTTCTAGCAGATTAATATTAGTTTTAATTTAATTCTTGAGTGCTCTAGGCAATGATTTGCAAAGCAAGTATAAGTCTTCATTTATAAGGCAAATTTCCTCACCAGTAATTTACCAAGGATCATTTATTTATTTGTTTGTTTATTTACTTTGGATAGGGGCTGGGGTATGAAGTGGGGCAGCAATCATACTCTTTAAAATTTTGACTTTTGGAAATGAAAATCTAACATTTAGGACTAAAACAACACAAGGAAAATCTTCATTGGTCTGATTTTCCCAGAAAACTATAGCAAAAGCTTCATTTTGTGCATTGTAGGTTTGGCCAGAGGCTAAAAGCTAAATAAATGTAGGGAACTACCATCATTTCCAAATGAAAGGACACTGATTTCCCACTACATATCAAAATTACTGTCAATCAGTTTCACAGATACTTAAAAGTATATTTAACGAGAGATTATGGATGGTTAAATCACAGAAATTACATTGATTACTGGATGTAATAATTTGATGTTATTCGAGTTAGTCAAGAAAACTACATCAGAATGCAGAGAAATAGTTCTTGCTTCTTTACATTTTTATACTATAATTACTGAAATGTGTTAATTTGTGGAGCCCAGAAATGATACACTACTTGTGGGATTACTACACATGGCTATATATGCCCCTAAATATTAATAGTGAGTATGGGTTTATTCAAAGTTATCTTTCTAAGTAGTAACATTATTTTGGTTCAGTAACATCTTTTATAAAGGCAATAGTGCCTTTAGTTTGAACTCGTACTTTTCATCTGCAACAAAGGCATTTTCAAACTAATACAATACTTTATAAGCATTATTGACAAATAAGACCTGATAAGTTGGTGAAACATCAAACTAAATTTCTCTAACTTTTGTGACCTACAGTCTGGGAGAAAGAGAAATGAACAAAGAGAAGAAAGAAAAGATAATAGAACCGAAGAAGCAAAGCTAAAAAGTACTAAAATTCAACCAGACAGGGACAATGCCAATACTTTTTAATGAAAATGTCTATAGGATATAAGGAATACTAAGTTTCAGTTGAAATTACAATAAAAGCTTTTGTTAATCAGCATTTCCAATGAAAATGAGAAAACAGTGGTAGAGAAAGAGTAAAGCTGTTGATAAGAAACTCCAGTTAATTAAAAGTTAATTTACAATGATCCAGTCCAAATAGTGTCCCTCTAATACTTCTCTAGCACCCATCTCTAGGTAAGATGGGGCATCCTGGGAAGAATTTAGAAAATAAAACGTTTATTATTTATTGTAAAATTACTTATGTCAGAAGCTCACTTCAAAAATGTGATAGTATAATGATTTTACACACATAAATCTGATGAGATCAAAATTAGTACCAAGAAGGATAGATATTGTTATTAGAAAATTGTTCTTCTTGGTTACTGAGATACTCCTTTAGTAAAATCTCAATTGTTAAAATGATGATGGTATTGAGGGATTTAAGAATCCCATAAAATACTATAGGGCTTTCTTGATGGCAAAATGCAGATAACATACCTTTGCCAAAACTGCAATAACTTAGAGAAATAGAAAGGAGGAATCAAAGATACTGTGGAAAAAACTGAAAAAACAAAACAAAACAAAACAAGAAATATAAAGAGAAAAGGGGAGCACAGAGAGAAGAAGAAGACAAAACATATCACAAAGAGTTGGCAAAGCCTCGGTGGATAGTCTACATGCTCCACCTGTAAACCTGCTACATCAGGAAAATGTGAGGAAGGCTTGAAATAGGATGAATGATCCTCTCTGCTAGTTTTAAACATAAAGTCTTAATGCTTAGAAATTTTAAAAAATCAACTTCACAAGTATATGGCAGAGGAAGTATGTATAGATAACAACCTGAAAAAAGATATGAGGATTTTAGTGAACAGCAAGTTTCAATAAGTTCAAAGTAAGTTGTGGAAGCCAAAAAAGCTAATATAAGTTTTAGTTGAATTAAGAAGAGCAGTCTTGCAAGAATAGGGAGGTGAAAGCCGTATTCTCAGCCCTCAGCAGACCTCATCTGGATTATGAACTTCAATTCCAAGAAATAGAGCTTAATTGACATTGATCAAGTCTAGATTGTTCAAAGAAGGGCAAGTAAGATGAGCAAAGGCTCTTGGATCCATGTCATATGAGGATTAGTTGAAGAAAAGAAACATGTTTTACTTAGAGAAGAAAAGATGGGTTGGAGGCAATTAGATTTGTTCTCTTATCCAGAGGGCAGAACTGTGAGTACTGTGTACAAGCTGCAAAGATTTAGGCTTGATGTGAAAAAAATACATTGAAGGTGAGGTCCTTTCAATTCTTAAATTGTGTCATAATGTAATTTATGGGAAGACAAGGATGAGAATGGTACAGACTCAGTAGGCTTAATTGAGTTGTGGCTTGAATCACTGGGGAAAAACTAAGATTTAATAAGAGCACATATTCATGGAAGTACTGGATTTATGAGTTTGAGAGTACGATCAAACTTTTAAAATTATGCCATATTAAAAGGAGAATTTATATTATGACTAAACTTACATGAATACAAAATCTAGCTTCTATATCTGGTATGACTTTTTCTTCTAATAGACTCTTCATTAATAGATTATGGGATCTTGAAGATGGAAAGAAGCCATAACAAATCAGTCTAATGGTGATTGAAAAAAGCGTAAGTAGTGGAAGGTGGTGGAAAAGAAAGTCTATCACTTTTGATCATATAAGAAAATCCATACCTCTAACATGCTCACTATGGCTTCATCACAATAGGACCCCCTTTAATCATGACAATGGTGTTTTAGGATACACAAAGAAAACATAGAACAAAAATAACTGATATTATAAAAAGAAAGGGGGCATATGTATTCTGGGAAAGAATAAAAATGAGAATTAAAAAGATGGTTAAGAAAATCATAGTTTCTTAGATCTGGGAAGGATCTAAAGAAATGATTCATCCAGTGCAGTCTCAGCCTAAATCATCTAGGGCTGATACTTGGATATCGTTTCTTAAAGAACTCCAGGGATGAAGATAACCCATTAGACCTTATGCTTATGTTTGTAAAACAAGAGGGTAAAATAATCAGTCAACTGGCTTTCTTATCTCCATTACAACAAAAAGCAGCCTTACCAAACGTTCATGTGGATGCAAGCTGCAGTAGCTGCTAGACTGTGGAATATGAGAAGAATTGCCCAACATTCCTCCGTAGCCAGGCTGATTCATCCCACTGGAGGAGCTCCAAGGGTCACTGCTGTGATGGCCATCTGCAAAGGACAAAGAAAACTGTGGCTTCCCTGAAGGGCTTGAAACTGGCTATAGAATAGTGTTTGTCTCATAAACTTAAAAATAACTGTCCCAATGCACTTCATTTATCCTTATGTTAGATTATACTAGAAAACTTACCATAAAAAAATATGGTGTTAAATTACCTAGCAGCTAAAAACAGTGAACAATAAATGACAGGTCCTCAGTTAAAAATCAAGTTCAAGAGAGAGAAATGGAACACAATTTCATATTGAATTATGTCAAGTTAGCAGTTTATATGATGTTAAATAAAAGTTTCTTGGCAACTCCCTCACCCTTTTTTCTATGATAACTGCTGCTATATTTTGGGATGAATATTTTTAGCTTAAAAATGCTTCTCCACTACACAATTGGCAATTTTACAAATTTTAAAAGTAAACAAATGGTTATTTGACTTAAGAGGTTGGGTTTCAGATCTATAATATACAAAGTATATGGAAAAATCTTAGAATTACTATGTGTTATAATAGGAAAGGGTAAAAATCTCTAGGGTACATATGCTTCTCAGTGTGTTTGGTTTTTTTTTTTTTTTACATAGCTGTAAGATATTAGGTTTTCAGTAGAAGCAATTTAAGACATACATATCTTAAAGAGAATATTTTTTAATATTTAAAAAAATAGGTTAGCAAAAGGTTCAAAATTATATGTATTTTGTTGGGCCAAATTGTGATCCTGGTATTCAAAATTCAAAACTTATTCCTAGGACTTTCTCAGTTTAAACTAATTAGGGAAATTATACTATAATTTGGATATAAAAATCTCCCTTGCTACTATGGTCTACGGTTTCTGGTATTGGTTTCTGTGGTCTTTTTTACACTTGGGGGTGGGTGGCAGAGGAAAGAAGTGGGATTGGAGAGGCAAACTTATGCTACTATTGAATATGCTGCTGGCATTGATTCCTTAACAACTGGACTATTTCCATAGTAAACCTGCAGAGAATTTTTCCAAATAGACTTTAATCGTTGGCAGTACTTCTAATTCTTCTACAAGGCAAGCTGAATGGGGCACTATACATCCCATCAAGGGCTTTTCACTGAAGCACTAATTCTAGACGTTGGAATTTTGAAAACTGGAATGTTTTCAAGCAGTTTGGAAGAATAATTTGTGTGGTTTTTTCAAATAAGTACTGTGAAGATAAAACTTCATTCATGTCTTTGTAATTTTAAGAAATTTAGCTGCAAGACTAAAAGTGAAAATTAAAATTAGGGGACATGGCAATGCAATTAAAATATGCTTCAACCAAACTTATAGAGCAGCGTTATTCTTACTCTGACTCAATTCAGCTGCATCTAAGGTTTAGCACTCAACAATTCTTTGTAGGTTCATGGGAATTAATATTTTTTGCACAAAAAAGGGGAGCCCAACTCTGTCATCATGGCATTAAGGAAAAGCATGTTTAACATAGCCCATACTTCATTTAATATGGAAGAGGTCCTTATATTAGAGAAGTGTAGATATCTCTATCTTAATTTAAAAGTCCAAGACTAAATTCTTTTATGAATGGTTGATGGGTATGACAAATAACTTTATAAAACTACATTAAAGAGCAAGAGCTTCTGTATATGTTTGAAATGAGATGCACTATGTAGCAATTAAAATCTATTTAGGGTTTGTTATCTTTAAAAATTCTACTCAATGCATACTCAAAAATACATATTTTACATATGTATTGCTTTTTACAGTGAGTTAATATTTTTCATATTCCTGTGATCTTGCCATAATGTTGCTTTTTAAAAAATAGGAACTATTTCTATATTCTGGGCAAATAAATTGTGGATATGAAATGATAAATGTTAACTTTTAGAATCAAATTGTTATGTCAATTTTAGTTCTGTAAAGAAACAATATTTGCTCCCATATTTTGGCTCATTTCTATGTAATTAGGAAATTATTATTAGTATTGATCTACTTAATCTTTCTCCTTTGACCTGGATGATGCAAGCAGGTCACTCCATTAAAAATAGGATGAAGAAAATCTTTTTTGTCAATGGCTGGGATACATATAAGTTTAATTAACATATAAATTCATCTCCAGGAACTATTTTCTCAAACATAAATAGCATAATTTCTTCATGTTATTTGAAAAAGGAAATGAGGGATCAATGGAATATTGGCTATGTACCTGATTCTGAAGAGGTAACAATACCATCTGAGACCACTCAATTTTGCCACTACAACAGGACACAAGTAGTGAAAAGCTGCTATTAAAAGACAGGTATTCTGCTTGCATTTAAATAATAATATGGGGATATTCTTTAGTATCGTACTTTATAATACCAATATGAATCAACAGGAACAAATTGGACTAATTTGTACTGGATAGCACGGCAATTCTGGCACTGTGCATATTAGAGAAATAAAGCCAGGCTCTTGGAAGTCATGCTAGTGGTCCAGTAACTTGTAGAAAATTGGAAGACTAATATGGTCTAGTCATAGAGTATGTACATGTCATCATAGGACTAGCCTAAAGCAATTTAAAGAATTATTATCAAAACACTGGCTATCAATTGATGAGGTTTTTGTTTTTGTTTATTTATTATAGAGACACATGAGGAAAGCCATGGACTGTGACTTTCCATTAGCTAAGGGACTGTACACTCTGACAAAATCATGGATCCTTGACATACCAAAATATGTCAAATTTGTCACTGAATTGAAAAGGCCAAAACTTCAAATGGAGTGGGAATAAGTTAAATGTGATAGGAACTATTAATCCTAACTGAATCTGTCTGCTCTCATTTGGGGAAAATGATATCCCATTATCAAAGGGATCCTTTCATGGCTGCCTTTTTTATATCTTGAAGGATGACACCATGGCAGTTCTTCTTATAATCTGGCCCTTTTTTCTACATTGGAAATCATTTTTTTTGTCAATGGAAGATAAAAAGAGATGGAAAACCCCATGAAGTCTTGCCAAAGCAAGGTTAAACAAAACTAAGAAAAAGGGTTATGCATGGTAAGGAGACAAGGCTGATTAATAAAATATATATAGTCTAAAATAAGTTATGAACCTAGCATGTAATACTTTAGGTTAACCCCCATACTGATATTCAGAACAGGAATGGTTCAATCTTGTTACTGCCACCACACTTTTCAGAGAAGAATACTGTCAGGTTTATCCATTTTTATGAAAAATTCACTCCGAGTGAAAATCCAGCAAAAGTTCATTCAAACCTTTAACATGAATTTGCTAAATGGCTTTCCCCTGAAAAGCAGTTTCTTACCTTGCATGAAGAAGGAGCTAGGAAAAGTGCTGGCTGCTGGTTTTGAAGATGGATAACCTGGTGAGTCTCTATTGTAGTCGGCAGTGCTTGCTGACGGAGCATAAACCTAGAGAACAAGAACTAATTTAGTTTGTTTCCTGCAATGACATAAATACTACAGAGTATGTTATTGTACAAGAAGCAAAAAATGAGAATGAAATGCTCCATTTTACCCACCTTATATTATTTTATTTTTTCTAATTACACATAAAGATAGTTTTCAATAGTCATTTAATAAGATTTTGAGTTCCATTTTTTTCTCCTTTTCTCCCTTTCCACCCTCCTTCGTAAGACATCAAGCAATCTGATATAGGTTATACATGTATAATCATGTTAAACATATTTCCACATTAGTCATGTTGTGAAAGAAGAACCAGACAAAGGGAAAACCACAAGAATGAAAAAAAAAAAAAACCCAAAAAGTGAAAATAGTTTTTTCTTTGATTTGCATTCAAACTCCATAGTTCCCTCTGTGGATGTGGACAGCAATTTCCATCATGAGTTTTTTGGAATTGTCTGAGATCACTGTATTGCTGAGAAGAGCTAAATTTATCATAGTTGGCCATCAGACAATGTAGCTGTTACTATATACAGTGTACTTCTGGTTCTGCTCACTTCACTCATATCAGTCCATTTAAGTCTTTCCAGGTTTTTCTGCAATCTCTCTGCTCATCATTTCATGTAACATATTAATATTCCATTACATTAATAAACTACAACTTTTTCAATCATTCCCCAACTTATGGGCAGCTCCTCAATTTCCAATTCCTTGCTGCCACAAAAAGAACTGCTACAAACATTTTTGCACATATGGGTCTTTTCCCCTTTTTAATAATCTTTTTGGATACAGACCTGGGAGTGAGAAAGTTGGATCAAAGGGTATGCATAGTTTTAGAGCCTGTTAGGCATAGTTTCAAATTGTTCTCCAGAATGAGAACATGAATTAGGTCACAATTCCAACAACAATGCACTAGTATTCCAATTTTCCCAATTTTTTTCCAACATTTATCATTTCCCTTTTCTGTCACATTAGTCACTCTGATAGGTGTGACATGGCACCTCAAAGTTTTGATTTGCATTTCTCTAATCAAGAGAGATTTAGAGCATTTCTTATATGACTAGGAGAGCTTTAATTTCTTCATCTGTGAGGTGAAAACTAATAGTTCACATCGTTTGACTATCAATTGGGGAATGACTTGTATTCTAACAAATTTGACTTAATTCTCTATATATTTGAGAAATGAGGCCTTTATTGAAACCACTGGATATAAAAGTTATTTCCTAGATTTCTGCTTTCCTTCTAATCTTGATTGTATTACTTGTTTGTGCAAAAACATTAAACATAATGTAATTAAATTTATTTATCTTGCATTTCATAATGTCCCCTTTCTCTAGTTTGCTCATAAATTCTTCCCTTTTCCATAGATCTGAGAGACAAACTATTCCTTGCTCTCCTGATCTGCTTATGGTATCATCTTTTATGTCTAAACCATGTACACATTTTGACCTTATCTTGGTCTATAGTGTGAGATGTTGGTATATGCCTTATTCCTGCCATATTATTTTTCAGTTTTCAAATGCTTCTTTTTCTATCTTTAGTTTTAATCCAGTGCATAACATGAAGATTGCTTCCTCTGCAATATAAAAAAGGAGGGAAAAAATAAAGGATTTCTACTTATGTAAAAAGAATTTTATATACATGTCTAAACTTTAAAAAACAAAAACCAGGTATGATACTTTCCTAAAACAAGAATACCAACAGAGTTTTTCCCCCCAATTCCTATATGAGTATAGATATTCTATCTAATATCTTCAGTATGGTCTTGGGATATCAGAAAACTGAAAATATAGAAGAATTTAATTTGATAATCTTATTGTTGTTTTAATTATTATTTTTATTCCTTAAAATCAGAGAGTTCACATAAATGTTAGAAGCAAAAAAATAAAAGCTATGGACTAAGCTCTGCATTTACTCCACCCCTCAAGCAAACTCTTTGTTCTTAAAAAGAAGAAGGGGGAGGGGAGGGAAATCCAGAGAACAACACTATCAAGACCACTGAAAATCATAAACATATCTTGGGATATTAAATTCTCATGGTGCGAGCTCTTTGCAGAGATGCATGAAAAGGGCCATTAAAAGTCTGGATCTACATAAGACCACCAACACACAATGCGTGCATAAGGGGGAAATCTCTTTTTCTTGTACTTATTATATTTGTGTGTGCAATAAACTTAACAAGTGTGCCAAAAAACTAATTTACTTAGATTCGTTTACTAATACTCCAGAGGCTTCGGGAACTAGTTCTTTGTAAAAATAGCCTGTGTATTTTCTTGTTTATATTTCAGCTAAACAGGACAGCATACTAGACAATCATGAACTCATAAGTATAGTTTAATTTTAAATGTTTTTTTTCTCTCTTTTCTTTCTTGCTAAATATAATGTTTTTAAAGTTCCATTTTCTTTTGCTTAAAAAGTTCCTCTCCAGATGGTCTGGAGGACTGAAATACTGTCATCTTCTCGATGAAAATGGATACCTTCCTGCCTCCATTTTGAAGCAAGCAGCAGATCACAAAATTGGCAGTGAGCCTATTCTGACATTCACAGGTCACAGTGAAAGGAAAGAGGAATCCACTAGTAAAAGGCTTACTGCAGTATTACTAAGAAGCTTCTGTTCTTTTTTCAGTAATCTAATGAACACCATTAAAAATGTATACATTAAAAATGTTTATTTCAGAACATCATGAGCCACAAACCAAGCATTAATATGAGGTTGGGGGTGTCAGAATGATGTCCTCACAGACAAGGAGAATATACACACAGAGAGATGCAGGCCGACTGACATACATCAAATAAGCTATATGGATATCTCATTTATGATCTTAGAAATTGGGAGGAGTCAGGAATGTAATAAAAAATACAGTTTTTAGAACAAAGATAATCAAAAGAAAAAAGAAAGAAGTTCTATATTTTGTGGGCTGTGAATTAGGTTTTTAGCTTTCATGACACCATGCATAAATAGCCATTTGTTAAAGAGCCAATTTATTAATTCCACTGTGATAAAGAAAAATGAAAACTCTTTTTGAAGAACAGTTTTGAAAACCAAAGAATAAAATCTAAAACCAGGAGATCCCCTATGCCCCTCCAAACAACTAGAACTTACAAAAATCAGAACCTTACTGAAAGTTCTGTCAAGCAAAACCAACAGTCATTTACTTGAGACTTCCTTGTAAGTAACCAATGAAAATTTCTTTTTTAGGAGCAGTTCTTTTTAAGGGAACTCTTGGTGTTAATTTTAAAAGTTGAACTAAACCACAACTTTCTGGGAAAAAAGAATTGAAAATGAAATTTGTTTTGGTATTAAAAAACTTGAATGCAACTATAATGTTGTGAAACTGTAATATCAGTGATCTTTATTCACTGACAAAATAGTATGAGGTGTATTTGGTTACTAGGCATGAATTCATAAGGATGAAGCACTGTCATTTTTCTGAAAGCTGGAAATTTTTATCCAGACTATTAAAAATCTTATCCTTTAAAAGTGTGCAAAAAGTACTTGCTATCTAAAGTATTTAAAAAGGATTAAGGCCTTTGAGATAATATAGTTTACTCTGATAAAAGTTCTCTAAAATATACATAAAATATGCATACACATAGTACTTTAGATAAAATATCATTTGACAACATTTAAAACAGTTGTTTCCTTTTATTTTCTTTCAAGGTTATTTACTGCTATTTCCTCTGGGAGGAATGGAGAAGCCTGTGGCTAATTGAAGTCATTTAGAAGTAGAAGTTACCTATTATCACTTATTTATGAATTCCCTTTGCTAGAAAAAGACTGTTAAACTAAAATCCATCCATATTCAATCCACACTGTAATTGACAGAATTCAACTTGTTGAGGTTATTCAAATTATATGTACTATCTAATTTTTGATTTCTCAAGATAATTTTACCAAATTCAGATATGACTATTTTCCACTGTGATGATAAAAAGTCAAATAAAATAAGTTACTTTCAAGAGACTCTCAAATGTCCTATTTTCAAGAGCATAGGCTTAGATTATGTACCTTCCATCTACAAATTGCAGTTTACCAATTTCAAAAGACATCTGTCCTAAACTGAAATTAAGCCATTCCTTTCCTAGTAAGCATTTTATAGAGTGACAGAAAGTTAAAATTGTATCCTGTGGGATTATCTAGTCCAATTCAAAGGCCAGAAAGATGAAGTGATTTCTCTTAAAGTAACATGGCTACTTGGTGGTAATGGCAGATGTCCACATTCCATCCAGCCTTATACTCTTAGGGATTTTGACTGTGCTATGAAATGATGAAACCCTGTCTCTTCCCTTCTGGGAATATGTGGCACAGAGAACTGGATAAAGTTGGTGAACTTTAGAGTCAGGGACACTGTGTTTGAGTATCATCACTCTCACTAGTTGTGTCCCTTTAAGCAAGTCACTTAACCTGTTAGCCTCAATTTCCTTATTTGTGAAAGGCAGATAACCATAGCACCCATTTCAATAAGTTATGGTGAAAATGAATGAGATAATGTATATAAAGTCTTTTCAAACACAAAAGCATTACATCAATGTCAGACATCATTGTTTATCTTTGATAAAATTCATGTTCATGTCAATAAGTTTTTTCTTCAAAGCTTAGAGCTAAAAGGGTTTTTTAGAAAGAAACCAGTCCAATCTCTTCATTTTACAAATGAGGAAAATTAGGGCCATGCAGGTTGTTTTTCAAACATGATACAAAGAGTCAATGATTACAGTCAAGACAGGGAGAGGTACAGAGAGAAAAATAGAGACAGGAAAAGGATGTAGTGGGGCTTTGTCCAAGATGTATGAAGAAACATTGATGTGAAGGCAACTTTCAAGGGAATACCTGGGAGGTGAAAGCTAAAGGTACAACAACACAAGATAAGATAGTATTTTTTATGGTAGATACTCAAGCTCTGAATGAAAAAACAAACCAAGCCAAACCAAATTAAGATCAAAATCAACAAGGTATGTACAGAGAAAATGGCAGTTCTTGGCCCTTCTCTTGTATTATTTTAGTTCAGTGCTACTAGTATCCATTTCTAACATTATTTTATTGTTAATGATGGCATATGACTCATCTACTCTTATTTCTCATAAATAACTGTGGCTGCCCTTGTCTTTTGCATTTCTTACTTTCCTCTGTTCACAGGATAGGGATGCAGAATCTCTCTAGAGTCTACACAGAAAAGAATGATGTTTTCTAGTGAAGAGCTAGAATATACCAGTGCATTGTATTCACTCTAACAGAGGCATAATCGGGAGCCATTCTTGTTTCCTAACTATACTTCCAAAGGCAGAATCATAAGGAATTGAGACCTTTGTTACATTATGAGACTGAATCTCTTGTAACTGCAAGTAGTTACAAGTCTTGAAAGATTTGCCTATATGATGCTCAATGATAAATCAGGTCACATGCATAATAGTTAAAGTCATATCCTTCAGTAGAAAGTAGTATACCATGGACACAGTTTTAAAAATTAGCCTTAAAACTTGATAAATATCTCATTCTAGCTCTGTCTACAGCAGCAGGGGCAGTTTTCCTACACTATCTCAACCATCTACATTTTACCCATTTGTTGCATTGAGAAACAAAATTCTCAAATTATAATTCAGAATTGCAATGCAATTCTCTAATTCTAACTCTGATGAATAGAAGTCAATAATGGAATTAACAAATAGAATTAAAGAAACAATCACAAAAATTCAGAGTTGAAAGGGTAATCAGCATGTATGTAGTCCAACCAGATATGAACAAAAATGCCAGAAATTCCCTGACATTGATTAAAAAGACTAGATGCCTAACCAGCAAATATTTATTCTTCTTCAAAACTTAGCTCAATTTCTACCTTTTATAACAAGCATTTTCCAGTCTCACTTTCTCATCATCCCTGTCCCTCCCATTCATACTTTCCTTTTGAGATTACCTCCCATGATAGTATATGTCTTCTAAGTACATGGTTGTGCATTTTTATGCTGTCTTCCCTATTAGAATGTGAGTTTTTTGAGGTCAGGGAATTTGTTTTTGTCTGTCTTTACAGTTTAGTGCCTGGCAAATAGAAAGTGCTTAGTAAATGTCCATGATGATGATATTAAAGGTCTACTATTTACCAGGTATGGTTTTAGGCTCTGGAGATACAAAGACAAAAGCAAAACAGTTCTGTTCAAACAGGAGAGAAAACATGCAATCAGAATATCCCAAAGATTGCAGTGCAGTTAAAGCCATTGAAGCTAGTAATATTAAACTATTAAAGCTTGAAATTACTTTTATACAAGGTGCTTAGACCTTGAAGGAGCAAATGGATATCAAGAGGTCAAGATTAAAAAGACATTCCTGGTCAAGAAGACTGACAATGTAAAGGTATAGAGATAAAAGATGGAGTAGAGAAGAGCAATCTGACTAATATGTAGAGTATATAAAAACTAATAAAGTAAAATAAGACTGAAAAGTTGTTAGGATGGGAATATGTTGTACAGAACTTTTTATATAAACTAAACTAAAGAAAGTATATTTGATCATAGAGGTTAATAAGGGGGGAATAGAGTTGATTGTGTATGTAAGAGGTTATTGTAATTGAATTAGGATGATGGCTGTGTGAGTGGAGCAAGGACATAGTCAAAAAATGTCATGAAGGTAAAGATAAACTTTGGCATCTGAATGAAATATGTAGGGTGAAGGAGAATGAAGAGTGAGTCAAGGATGAATGGATAGTGGTACAATCTACAGAAACAGGAAATTTCAAAAGAGAGTTGTTTGAGACCTCTATTCCAGTTGAGATAACCAATAGGTAATTAGTCATAAAAGACTAAAGTTTGGGAGAGAAAAATATGGCTGGATATACAGACCTGGGAGGTATCTGAATAGAGAAGATTGCTAAAACTAAGGTAGCAGGTGAGGTCATTAAGTAATAGAATACAGAGAGAGAAGAGAAAAAAGATATGGGATAGAAGTTTGGGAAATAGTCACAGGGATATGGAAGGTAGGGAGAAGACTTGAGAGCGAGGAGTGTGCTGAAATCCTAAAGAGGATTGAACATCAAGAAGGATTGAGTGCTCAGCAATATCATCGTAGAGAAGCCAAGAAAGACGAGGACTGAGAAAATTCTTTTAGATCTGGCAATCGAGAGATCACTGGTGATTGCAGAAATAGATGTTTCAGTTGAAAGATAATGTTAGAATCCAGGCTGCAGAGGTTTTAGAAGAAAGTGGAGGGGGGAGAAGTAGAAGCAAGCTATTATAAGCCTTGTTTGAAGAGATTAGGTTGGGGTGGAGGGCTAACCCCCTTCCCTCCTGAGGTAGCCATTTGGGATAGAACTCCAAAGATGGAAACATAATTTCTTCCTATAACTTCTAATCAATGTTCCAATTTTTGTCCTCTGGGGCCAATAGGAACAAATCTAATCTCTATTCTATAGGACAGTTTTTTAAATACTTAAATATGGTTATCACATCTTCATGTAGTCTTCTCTTTTCCTGGTAATCTTCTACAATTCCTCTAACTTATCCTGGGGCTATGATCTTGAGATCATTAAATATCCTTGTCACTTTCTTCTGAGAGCTCTTGAGCTTATCAATGTCACTGCTAAAATCTGATGTTTGACAAGGACAAAATGCAACAAGACAGTCATTTCAGTAGCCCTGGACATAGTTATGTATCTCTTAATTAAGTCAACTCTACAAATATTTATTGTGTCTATTCATACAGAGAAAGGCAAAAAAAAGTCTAACTGGTCTAAGATTGTATGACCTTTTCAATTCTAAAATATTCATTCATACACTGTTAATTCATATTGATATTGAAATATATTAAAATCACAAGATCTTTTTCAGATGAACTGGTATCTTCATTTTCTATTTGTGAAACTGATTTTTTGAAAGCAACTTCAAAAACTTGAATTCCATTTCATTTGATTTAGTCCAATGTTCTAGTCTACCAAGATTTTTCTAGGTATGAATTGTATTCTAACATGCAGCTATCCCTCATAGTTTTGTCTATTAAATATACCATCTATGTATTCAATGAAGTCATTAAAAATGTTAAATGACCCAGGGAAAAGGGCAGACCCTATGAGCATTATACTGAAGAGTTCACATTTATGCTCTATTACAGATATAGAATTTTAGAATAGACATTTGCCAAATAGAGGTGAATATAATGGTAAAGAAATTTAATACCACATTTTATCATATAACAAACCACTGAAAGAACAATGTATTTAGAAGAGCTATAATTGAGGGTAGGAATGATAGATACCCTCAAATATTTAAAGTATTATAATGTTAAAGAGGGGTTGAATTTATTCTTTTTGTCACTGTAGGACAGAATATGAACCAATTGGGTACAAATTTCAAAACATAAGATTTCAGTTGAATCTAAGGACTTTATTAACAGTCATAGCTAAAAATAGGGTTGCCCTATGAGGTAGTGAATTTCCCATCAATTGAGTTTTTGGTTTTTTGTTGTTTTTGTTTTTACCTTTTTTTACACAGAGATTACCACATGACCTAACATAGGAATGTTGTAGAAGGATTAATGCATTGGGCAGAAAGCATACAATATGATAAGCAAAGTCCTTTCTAATTCTTAAATTCCAAGAAACCTGATCTGCATTTCCTTGGGAAAGTTAGCCAACTCAATTTACAGATCTTGATAAGACTCATTAGCCTATCACTGAGAGGGAAAAAAAAATTGTGGAAAGTAGATGTCAAAAGTATGATGGATATGATTGGCTACATAAAAACAGAGAAAATAAAATAAGCAGTGGCCCAGTATGAGTTTTAACTAGACTAAAAAGCTCCGGGATAAACATCAAGAAGAAAGTGTCAGTTAGAGGAAGAACTTTGCTGAACAGACTTTCCAAGATGGGTATCCCGGAGGAAAGATGCATGCTAAAGATTTTGTTGAAATAATTTCATCAGACTGGGATCAGAGAGGGTATAACAGGGTCCTTTAAGAAATGAAATATTACTCTGAAAAGATAACTGGCACTGGAAACACCATGTGTCATTTCTGGTTCATGTATTTATTTGTTACTTGTATAATCTCTAAAATTATATAAGAGAACTCTCTTTTGATCCATTTTTGTTGGAATACTTTCAAGTGATATTGAGCTTTGCAACAAAATGATTACAGAGATTTCTGGAGTCCTCAAAAACAGATGAAATGTCACTTTTGAATGATAGGCCAGTCAGTCATTCTCATCTCTGACAAAGTAGTTACAATAAAATATAGTGATATAGTTTATTCTCCCACATTCATAAACATCAGTTTTCAGATTTTCTATAATTGATTTCCCTGTTTTTGTCTTTTTCCTTTCCTTATTGAATCCCTTCTGTTGAGAAATATTCTTTTGCCTTTATGGTCTCTTTGAGAATTATAAAAAATAAGAGCTGGAATGCAATTCAGACTATTTATTTCAAACCATTCTTTTTTGCAGGTGAGGAAACAGAGACCCAGAGAGATTAGGTAGCTTATTCAAGGTCTGTTGGTACTAGGTAAGGCCACTGATCTTCAGACCAAATGTATTTCCATTCCAATACATCATCTTTCAACAGAGCTGGACTAACATGCTTACCACTATTCAGCCTAAAACTCAAAAGACATTTAAATAAAAGCCTTAAAGGAAAAGAGGTGGTCAATTTTCAGTTCCTCGCACATATTCTAGAGTGTGATGAATGCAGAGAAAAATGAAATGTCCAATAATCTCAGGATGAAAAACATCACAATTTCACAAAAGAACATCTTATAACAGAAGTTGGAATTATCCATCTAATAATGTTTTAAGTATGATTAAGATAAATGAGTGAAAACAAATCCTTCAGTGGAGAGCCACAACATGGCTAAAGAACGATTTGTAAATTTGGTACTTCAGAGTTGTTCAGGATGTTGGCATCCTAGGTAAATTTACAAATAGATATGAATACATCCATATAGAGGTGTAAACAAACAAAAAGTTCCTTATATACAAATTGTTGAAAAAATATAGTTTTAAAAACATTTCTGTAAACAGAAATTCTCCCAATCTCCTTTTTATATGCACTGTGAAATAAAAAAAGGTAGGAGATACCTTATATCCATGTGACATTCCTATTTGTCTTCATTCATTTAGCAATAACTCTCATTAAATTAATCAAGGTGTGTCACAAAAGTATGTAGAAAAGAATATACATGGAACCAAGAAATTCCTTGAATATGTGAATTCATTTGGATTATGAATTACTTCACCTACCCCAAACCATACAATCACAGTAGCAAATTTTAAATTATATTTTTCCAGAATAAATTCAATCTGTTGATATTTCAGATATTTCCCACTTTCATTTTTCACCGCTCACTGAGTCGGAGCTATTAGAAAGTATTAGAATGCTCAGGTTTCCATTGTAATTCTTCCTTTCCCCTTCTCCTGCAATGACACTAAAAAATGTCAAAGGGCAGAGAATAAAAAGGTAGTAAGGCAAGATAATGGATCCAAAGTAAATCATCAACCCCTTAAATCAAGACAGGCTTTAAATCATCATATCTACCTCCCCTTCTCTAAAATGTACAAATTCTAAGAACAGAGACAATTTAATACAATTAAATCAAACCAAGTAATTATCAAGGAGCTCCTATGTATAAAGCACTGGGTTTAGTACTGTACAAAATAAATTAGCAATCTTTTCTGCTCTCCTGTGATTACTTGTTCTTGTCCCTAGTTAAAAAAGACACTTTCTCTAAAAGATTATTTTATAGGGGAAGAATTTTATATTTCTAACTCAAATATTAGTCATGGAAAAAATAGTTGTATTTGCCCAGTACTTGTTCTCCATTTATCCCATATTAGAAATTGCAAGATCCTATAATACTGAACTATAACACATAAATCCAATTAGGTTTAAGTAACGAAAATAGCAAAACAGGACTGACTTTGCACAAATCCAGTGTTTTTAGATGTTATCTTATTTTATATTCTTAACAATATCATGAGGTAGGAGGGAAGGCTCTGGGAGGAATCAGCCAATCACTGAGAAAGATTACAGGGGTAGATGGTACATATAATATGAGATGTCTATGAGTGAAATGAGCTTCCAGGATATGAAGTTACTATTCTCAGTATGAGGCAAGTAAAGAGACACAGATTTGTAATTTGATGTAATTTGTTCACAAGCTTGTTGAAGGAAACTAAACTTTGATCTATTGACTTCCCATCCTAGTCGTGTTCACCATAACAAATAAATGCATAATATTCATAATATCTCCAAATTCAGGCTGTTAAAAGAATAACAACAATGATAAATTTGACACTCTATTCATTATGCTATCCTATTTCAGCAGTTAAAAGGGTACATCTTTCTGATCTGTGTTTTCATCTTATATAGGAAACCTTTGGTTTCCTATGTCCTTAATGTGGTCACTATGTGTAGGTTTATACATTATGCTAGATTACAGGAAGGCCACAGTTAGAAGAAATAGAGCCCTTGTTGCATAATCTGCCTAAGGGAAAATAAAGTGAGGTGGTCTTAAAACTTAGTAAAATATGTAGTATATATGTTAATATATTCCTACAAAAAAAGGGTACGCTTATTTAAATTGTTTTATAATATTCAGTTGATGCAGAAGGAAAAACCAAGATGTAGCATTTAGGTAATTTCTTGTCAAAAATTTGTTACAGAAGTAGATGACATAGTAAAAGAAACACTATAATGGAAATCAAGATTGGGGTTCGATTCCTATTCTCCTCACCTTTGAGATTTGTAAATAATTGCTAATGAATAACAAACAACTGATTACTAATGTGGCTGTCATTTTTAAATCTACTTCCTGTATATGATCAGACCCCTGACTAAAGTCTGAAATCAGTACTAAATCAGAAGAAAGGATAAAGAAATTACAATGGGTAGCAATAACAAGTTCAAACTGACTTATTATTTTTAAAAAATGTGTTGACTGAAAAATGGGAAAAGGACAAAAAAAACCCCCAACATATCACTTTCCCCACCCTGAGGCAATTGGGATTAAGTGACTTGTCCAGGATCACACAGCTAAAAAGTGTTAAGTGTCTGAGGTCATATTTGAACTCAGGTCCCCCTGAGTCATCCTGTCTTCAGGGCTGGTGCTTGATCCACCTTACCACCCAGGTGTCCCACAACACTATTTCTTAGAGAATTTTTTTTGTTATATAAAATGGTTGCCACAATGAAGAGGCAGAAAAACAGAGAGAGATGATTGCAAAGGACAGCACTTATATGGAGTGAAAGATCGTTTTCAAAAATATCACAAAAGAGAATGGGAGAAGATTAAGAGCAGTATCACCTCAAACAACAACGGAAAACAAAGAAAAAACAAAACAAAACAAACAAACAAATAAAAACAGAAAAATAAAAAAAAAGAGCCTGAGGGAGGTTTGGTGTGAAACCCAGATCACCAGAGAATCATAGTTTTTGGTCAGAAAAAGTCTCAGTAAAATATTTAATCCTTTAATTTTGCAAATGAGGAAACTGAGATTTAGACAGAGTTTAGTAAGTGATAAAGGTCTAGATCTTTAGTCACTAAATATGGTATTTTTCTCACCAAAACACGTGAGAATGGCTGAAAGCACATAATGATTAAATTAAGTACAACAAATGGATGGATTATGGAACAGATTTTCAGTCGTTTTCTAGCAATCTAGTCCTACCATTGATGACAGTGAAACCAACATATTTGGACATCCATGATTCAATAACAAGTGCAGTTTAAGAGAAGATGGCAACCCTGTATGTGCAGAAAATAACAATCCAAGCGAGAAGTTAAATAATTTTGTAAGGGATGAGGAACAAATCTTCAAGATGATTCAAAGAAAGCTTACCTCCACACCCCACCCCAAATCACAGAGGAAATTATTATCACCAAAAAAGCAATCAAGAAGACATTAACAACTACCCATCCATAACTTTACTTTCTGACCTCTATAAAATTTTTCTTTACTCTATATTTATTCTATAAAATCTAGACTCACATATCTAGGGCATCCTTGATGAGAATATGAGAAAGAAATAGGGAGGTTTTTACAGATAATTTTCTATAGCAGATCACTTATATAAGCACACAACTGACTGACTGAAAGTTACACAAGATTCCCAAGTATTTGTTAGTTACAAAAGACAAAAAAAAAAAAAAAAAATTGACTTAATAAAGTAAACCCTTAAAAATCTTTCTCCAACAAAACGTCCTGTATACATAGGTTAAGGAAACAATTTTTAATAGAAGAAACTAGCTTTAGAGATAAATGTATTAATGATTCCTTATCAGTATGGAGTGCCACAGATAATATAAGTCTATATTCTTTGTTATAGGGAACATCCTTTGGCATCTCCTGACTCCTTGGCATTATAGAGAAAAGACAGCAGTCAGAAAGCCTTAGGTTCAAATTCCTCCTCAGTTACTTACTTGCTAAGCGACCATGAGGAAATCATTTCACTTCTCTGGATCTCATTTTCCTCAAAAGTAAAATAAAAGGGTTGGAAGCAATGGTCTCTAAGGTCTTGTCTAGATCAAAATTCATAATACAGTGATGATGGGTAGGGTCTTCATGAAAGAGGGATTTCCTCCAAATGATTAAATCCCTAGATACCACTGTTTTCCAAAGACGTTGTGCTGAATGAATTAAGCCCCTATACACTATGGAGTTTTTACAGTGAAATTCATGAACACTCAAAAGAGATTGGTATAATATTTGCCAAAGGAAAAACACAATAGATAAAGCATATTTGTTTCCAGATTATGACACATTATTGAGATTAAGCCATTGAGTTAATTTGCCAGTAAAAACACTTTGGACAGGAGATACAAATGGAAAAATAAACTGGTTCTACTATGGAGCTCCTTAAGAGCTGATCCTTAAAAACAGATTGTCACCTTTCTCTCCTGTTTTTCCAGCACCTAATATAATGTCTTGCAGACAGCAGATGTATTCAGATGTTTGCTTAACTGAGATGGCGGCAGTGAAAAATTGTGCAATCCTGACGATCAAAGATGGCTTTGACACCAAAAATCAAAAACAAACACCCAAAACCCCAATATTATTCTGGTGATACAATAGATGATACTGTATGATTGGGGAGAGAAGGAAATAGAATAATATAATCTTTAAAAAATAAAATGCCAAGTTCCTCAAAGGGCATAGGTGAGATGCATGATAAATTTAAGTACACTATAATGTTACCAACTGTTACTTGAAACAATAATTGACATAGGATATTAAGGAAACATATGGTTGGGAGAAAAAAAAGGTTGTAAATATACATTATTTTGAGTCTCAGTTTTTATCTTTAAAAATGAAGATAATTATATTTTCACTAGTGTTGTGACGTATAACAGAGAAGTGTAAAGAATCTTATAGTCTCTATATAAGTGTGAGTTATTACAATATTTTCTTCCTCTAGAAATCTACCAAATGCCTTATTACACTGGACTTGTCCAAAGGATGTATCAGCAGACTGTGAACTCCATCAGTCCTTTGTTGGACCAATATCTATGCTGGAAAAGCTTCAGGAATGTGCTTGGATTGTATATCTTTCTTATGAGTAAGAACTTAGTTAACTTCAGAAGCTCATGTAAAAGGATATTAAAAACCACATTTTAAATTGAATTGAAAATATAAAGAAAGAAATATTTCTTTAGCTTAAAGTCTTTTACAGATTCATTTCCCTTTAGTAAAAAGTGTGCAAAAAGATCAAGAAAAAAATTGGAGTGGGGGAAAATGATTAAAAGTGGTAATCAAAAAAAGAGAAATATCTTTTTTTTGGGGGGATGGGATTAAATTCATTGACTCTCCCCATGCTCTGAAGGAATGAGAGGTATGAGTTGATCTATATAAAATTAGGCAACAAACATTTATTAAGTGTCTACTAAGTGTAACATATTGAGAATACATAAAGGCAAAGTACAGTCCCTGATGTCAAGGAGCCTCCTTGCAATCTATTAGGAGAGATAATATGCAAACAACTATGTACAACTTTGTTGTTCAGCCATTTCAGTCATATCCACTTCTTTGTGATCTTATTTGGAATTTTCTTGGCAAGGACACTGGAGTGGTTTGTTATTTCCTTCTCTAGATCTTTTTACAAATGAGGAAACTGAGGCAAATGAATTAAATGACTTTCCTAAAGTAACACAGCTGGTGCCTGCGGCCAGATGTGACCTCAGGAAAATGAGTCTTTCTGATTGGAATCTTGGCCCTCCGCTCCTTAATTAATACTTTAATCTCTTCAGAAGGCAGCTAGATGGTACAATTTATAGAGGGCCAAGACTCACTCCATCCAGTAAAGGAGACTCATCTTAGTAGATAATCACTGTGTATTTCTAAAGGTGAAAGTCATCACCTAGTGCTATATCCTCTGGTAATGAATGTTAAAGAAAAAAAATATTGTCCTCCGAGTTTTAGGCACATATCTCCCAGAACCAATTTTTGTTTATTTAATCTTATTAAACAAATAGATTTATTTAATCTATTTATTAGATTTTTAATTTAGGGCAAAAAATTGTCCACACTGACACTGTTATCCATCCACAACCACCACCATCACTCCTCAAGACAATGTGAAGTAATACTTTAGGAATCTTGAACAAGTAAAAGGTCTCAGCATGATTACTGTTATCTAAAATGTGGATTTAGGGGTTTTAATATTCTACTCCATCTTAAAGGACAGTTACTTAAAAACGACTCAATTTCTCTCTTTACCACTCTCTCTATCCTCCCAGAGTAGTCTCCTAAGGTATTTAGGGACTGAACCAGGAGAAGGGAAGCAAAAAGAAAAAATGTACCAGATACCTGAAATAATAGTGATAGTACAAAGTGAACATACAACGAAGTTCCCTGTTCCATTCAGTGTACTCAAGGGATTCCAAACATCACTGGATCTTACTAGGGTTAAATCTGAGTACAAATATGATCTCTCTTCTGTCAAAGAGAATGGCTCCAAACCCTCACTTTTAAAAATCTTAAAAAAATTTTAAACTCTCCTGTGTCTTGGTCTTGGCAATATATAAGCTGACATTTTATACTTGCTATTACTTTCAATCGGGCTAATACAAGAATGCCCTTAGCCAACACTATGAATAGCTTGGCCCTAACTGAGCACGCCTTAAATTGATTAAGTTACACCTGGTTAAAGATTGCTTGAAACACATAATTGTTTAAAATGTGATCCACGTGAAACTTGTCACCTTCCTGGTTACATTCTCCTATTACACAAATAAATGTAAATTACGTTCAATGATACACTTAAGATGGGAAAAAGAAATATTTATTACATATTCTAGTATTTTAAAAACACATTCTATACAGCAAATGAAATTATTTTAAATTTTTAAAATTTCCAGTATAATTTAAAAGTAGTTCTGCAGAAGAGATAGAAATTGTACAATATACAAGGCACCTAACTTCTTTTGTCCTAGTTTTATTATTAAAATAAATGATAACAGTGGTCAGTATTATTATATATTTCTCTGAATTCACATTTACATGTACAGATTTTTCCATTTATGATTCCAAAGATTAGCAGATACCACCATTCTTTTCTCAAACCATTTATTTATTACACATACATATATACATATATGCATCCTTCCAGCTTTTTAGCTTATGGCTGTTGTTGTTTAAGAAGTTCTTAGCACATGGTATTTGATATACTTGTAATGCTGTATAACATTAGCCAAGTAAATAACTCCTTCTGTTGCTCAACCTCTGTAACTATAAAATTCAGAGCTTTAAACTAACAAATTTGTAATGAAGTTTCCTGACCACTAACATACTATGATTAAGTAAAAAATTATACATATGCTAATTATGCTTTTTTCTCATCCCATTGAAAGTCCTTCTGAGGCAAATCAATAAGTCATTAAGATTGAGAAGCAAAGTACTAATATATATATATATATATATATCACAGAATGATAAGAGTTGGAAGAGATTTCAGAGTTATCTCGCCCAATTCATACTTGAACAGGAATGATACCCTTCTATAACATTTGCAACAAGCAATATATTTTTATCATTTGCTCCTTACTGATGAATGTTTATTTGCTGTGAATGGGCAGTGAGGTAGTAGAGTGGACAGAGCTTTGGCCCTGGAGTTGGGAGGACCTGAATTCAAATCTAGTCTCATATACTTCCTAGCTGTGTGATCCTGGTCAAAACAGGCTATTTGTCTGTTTCTCATATGTTAAATTAAAGAAAAAAATGGCAAACCATTCCATTATTTTTGCCAAAAAAAAAAAACCCAAATGGCATCATGGCTGGACCGTCTTGTCAATAACAACAACAACTATGGTGCATGTATAAAAGTAGCAGGAACGCTGCTTGACAGGAAACTATTATCGGATTTTCCAAAAATCAATCTGTATCGTTGCAGTCAGTCAACAAGCATTCATTATTCATGCCAGGCACTAGCAATGGGAAAGGGAAGGAACTAGGAATGGGAAAGAACAGAAGAAGATAGAAGAATTTGAGCTGTCTTGAAGAAAGCCAGAGAAACCAGGAGGCAGCAGTGAAGAAAGAAGGCATTCCAGGCATGGGAAAATAGGTAGGAAAAAGGAAAAAGGTACATAGACAGACAATAGAGTGCTATTTTCAAGAAATAATGAAAACAGTATTACGGGATTGTAAAGGAAATTGTGTATGAGGAGAATGGAAAGATAAGAAAGAGCCAAATGGTGAAGCATTTTAAAATCCCAATAGTATTTTATATTTGATCCTTGATGTAACAGAGATCCACTGGAATTTACTGGGTTGGGAACTACACTGGCAGACTTGTGCTTCAAGAGCATCTCTTTGGCCAGTGAATGGAGAATGGGCTCCAGTGTGGAGACTTGAGAAAGGGAGATCAGCTACTTGTGATTGTAGACTTTACTATGTGTTAGGCAAGGATCTAAGTATATACTTTACAGAGATTATCTCATTTGATCCTCAAGACAACCCTAAGGTAGGTATTATCTCCATTTTTTACAGTTAAGGAAACTAGGGCAAACAGATTAAGTAACTTGTCCAAGGTCACACAGATATCTGGGGTCAAATTTGAACTCAGATTTCCCAATTCCAGGTTCAGCTCTCTATCTACTCATTGCATTGGCTGCTTTAATTTAAATGATCCTCAGTTATTCAGAGTGAAGTCTGTGATCTATGATAGTTTCTTGAGGATCAGTACTGAGGGAGGAAAAAGGTAGCGTCCATAAACATTGACTTAGTAGTTAATGTGTGCCAGGCACAGTTCTAAGTGCTTGGAGATATCAAGAAGCCGTAAGACAGTCCCTGCCCTCAATCTAATGGAGAAAATACCAGATAGAGAGAAGCAGAAAGTGGGGGAGGGAGTAAGGGAAAATTACATGGAAACAAGGGGAGCATGATGAAGTCAGGGAAAGAGGTGTCTGAAGAAGTGAGTTTCAGCTAATTTCATCTTAAAGAAGATGCTTTCTGGAGATCATGACATCGAGGAAAGTAACCCAATGGGAAATAATGGGGCAAATTCCCAGAGAGCCCTCTTTGTATGATAGAAGTTCTGGGAGAAGCTCTCCAATTAGGGGAAGGGAGAGGCCCTTGATTTAAAGGTGCTCAGGAATGGGGAGTTTTAGAAATGATTTCATCTTGTGAAATGATGAGTTTCTGGAGATCATGAAGTCCAGGAAAGAAGCTGGTGGGAAATGATGAAGGAAATGAAAGATCAAGAGTCTTAATAATTATATACTTTAAGATTTGCAAAAATACTTTATATACATATGTATATGTACACACATATATACATATATATTCATATCCATCTATGCATACACACACACACATATACATACATATATCCATACACACACACACACACACACACACACACACACACACCCTGAAACAACTTGAAGGAAGGCATGTACAATTATTTTCCCTAATAAGAGGAAGAAATTGAGAGTGACTTGACTAGGGTCACAGAGCTAGTTTTTGAGGGAAGATTCAAACTTAGGTTTTGTCTTTCTTTTACTTTTCAAGTCTAGTATTCTGGCAATTTACTTCTCAAGTCTAGCATTTTTTACTTCTCAAGTCTAGGAGTTTTTACTTCTCAAGTCTAGCATTCTATCCATTGTACTATTTGTCAGAGGCAGCATAATGAAATGTTTTAATATAGGTTAAGGTTACCTGAGGCAGCAAAGTGGAAGTAGTACACTGAAAGCAGGACTAAGATTCAGGAAAAAGGGAGTTTGAATTCTGTTTCAGAAAACTGTAAGATATATGACCTTATGCAAATCATTTAACCCCTGCCCGCCTCTGTTTCCTCATCTTGCAAATGGGGACAATAATAGCACCTACTTCCCAAGGTAGTTGTGAGAATTAAATGAAATAAATTTGTAAAGCACTTTGCAAACCTTAATGTGCTATCTAAACACTAGCTTTTATTTGGATCATTATTAGTCATCTTGAGATCATCACTAACAAGGAAAAAGAAAAAAATATTTTTTAGCTATGTTTATTTATTTATTACTGGTGTTCTGATTCTATCTATATGTGCCAGAACTTTCTGCCTCCTTCTACCTATCCCTTTCACTAAATGAGAGATCTCGTTTTTTCCTCTGGATACCATAGGTCTTAGGTTTCTTTCTATTTCTATAAAAAAAAGAACTTACAAAGCCGGGCTATTGTTTTAAGATATATCAGAGATGTACATACAATTAAAATCCTTTCCTAAGTAACTGAGAGGTCAAGGAATTTGGGGGAGAAAAATTTCCCAATGATGATATATATTTATTAATACTGAGGAGAATTAGTGATGAGCTACTATTGTTCTCAAACATGCAAAAGAACCCTGAATGCATCAAAAAGAAATTGTCCCTTGTTTATCAGAAGACCGATTATATGCAGTTATCATCTTTCCTAGTAAAATTCTGAATAGAAATCACTACCATGGTGGAGAATAAAACTATAATTCAATCTTTTCCTTCATAAAGATGAAAATTATCGATTATCATTCCTTTGTTAAACTATATAACACTAATCACTTTTAATTGAAAAAATATTTGCTGAACACATGCATATATAGCACTTATTAAAATGCCAACTAGCAGAAATTAATAATTATCTCCACCCAATCAACCTCCTGCCCATCTTCACTCAAAAACCAGCCCCACACCAGGGCAAAGTTAGAAATAAAATCAATAAAAAGTAGCTGATTAGTGAATTATCTTACTATCTTCATGATTGTCTAAAATTTGGCTTAAATCAGGTACTTTGGAAGAAAGAAAAATAGTAAAAGAGATAAGAGAGAGAAAGAAAAGAAAGGCAAAGAGTAAGAAAATTAGGTAGATAATTGAAGTAGGAAGAAAAGAATTCGA
The DNA here is from genome assembly GCF_016432865.1 of Antechinus flavipes. NCBI lineage: Eukaryota > Metazoa > Chordata > Mammalia > Dasyuromorphia > Dasyuridae > Antechinus > Antechinus flavipes. Next base: position 352,096,176 of record NC_067398.1, on the reverse strand, counting down.
AGGTAAGAGGGAGGAAGGGAAAACAAGTGTAGAGGAAGGAAGAAGAAGATATGGCTTTTATCTTGAGGTATCATTTGGAAAGATGATATTCATAAATACAACCATAATACATATATGCACAAAACAACCAAATAACATGAATAAGTGAAATGTGTTTTAACACAGCATATATGAATACAGAAGGAAAATAAAGTTAAAGGAGGGGATGATAAATATGAGATGAAGCTATTCAAGGAAGAAAACCTTAGTAAATACTTAGTCACATCTGGATGCAAGTTTTATAATTTGACCAGAGATGTTTTATGTGCTTTGTGACTTTTATTTTCAATTTTTAAAAGATTTACAAAATGTACCAAATACTAAAAGCTGTGGACAATTTATTTAATTTTTAAAAGGAACCATTTTAATAACAGTTAAATTATTTGAAAACAACTTTTTAAAAATTGAATTTGTTTTTAGCAAAATTTTAATATAAAATTGATTTCAATTTCTTAAAAGTAAGGTAAAGAAAACATCTTCAAGCCCTAAGGAGATACTTCTTGAGGTACAGATTAATTACATGACAGAAAATTTTAATGAATTTGATAAATATAAGAGAAAGTAAAGTTAGGCATTACAGCATCATCATTACCTCAAAAAGGAAATCACCAAAGACCCATTTGTGCTATACTGTACTTTTCTTTCTGAGAAATCTACTGCCTAGAGGGGACCTCAAAAGGAATGAGAAAAATGCAAAAGGGAAAATGTAATGTGTTCCTTTTATTTGCTTTCTGGATGTCTTAAATTAATTTTCCTTATAGGCATTCAAACTCGATATGTCTATAATGGAATTCATATTCATCTGTCGCCCACCTCCAAAACTCTGCCCCAACATTGCATTTCTTTTTCTAATGTTGTATTACTATTGAGGGCACCACCATTCTGCCAGTAACTTAGACTCAGTGTAGGTGTCATCATCAAATCCTCCCATTCACCACACATATCCAATTAGATAAATAATCATATCACTTCCAACTTTACATCTATCTTCACAACACAGGTTCTCTTCTTTTTGATCCAAAAAATCACTCTTAATTTATTAGTGTAGATACTTATCAACTCTCCCCTGTACTGTTATTATAGTCATTTAGTCTCCTTCCCTAGAATGTCTCCCTCTTTCCAATCTATCTTCCACTTAGCTGTCATGATAATTTTTATAAAATAAAAGCCTGACCATATCATCTCCCATTTGATAAGATCCAATGATAACCCATACCAAGATCAAATATATATTTTTTTGTTTAATATTTAAAACTTTTCCTACTTTATCCACTTCCTGCCTTTTTCAGTCTTCTTGTACCTTAATTTCTTCTACAAACTCTATGTTAACCCAAACACTGGCAGTCAAATATCCCTTTGGCTAGAATGTTCTGCCTTCTCATCTACACCTTGATTTCTTTCAAGACTCAACTCAAATTCCACCTAGTCCAGGCTGACTTTCCCAGTTTCCCCCATTTGCTAATGTCTTCTCTTCTTGGAGTACTTTCCATTACATATTCCCATTAGATAGTTCCTTGAGGATAGAGAAGGTGTTTTTGCTTTTCTTTGTATTTCTAGTGCTTACCATGGCACTTAGCAAGTACTTATGAGCTTGCATTTCCAATCAACTATCTCCCTAAATTAAAAAGAAACTTTTCTATGAAGATTTCACTACACTTTGAATCATATCTTCTGTCCAGAGAATGAGACAAAGATGCATTTTTTTTTTTAGAACCCAGTCATCTGTCAGCTTACATATACAAAGAAAATCTGTCACTAGCATTTGTACTTTGAATTGTTTTTTTAGGGGTAGTGATGAATTTTTATTTACCTAATTACACACTTCTGCTCAGATTTCTTTGTAATCAATGGCTTAATTTGTAAGATGTACATAAAGGGTAAAGAAACTAGTGTTTTGGCTACAGCACAAAAAAACTAAAGAATTCACAGAGAAAAGAAACCTATGTCCTTGCCTTATTGGTGACAGTATTCAAACCAACTGAACTAATACTAATCAGACATAATTAATAACAACCAGTGATTTGGGAAAACTTTTAACTAGGATTCTAGGAGACCTTGTCACTTGTCACTTTAATCTAGTTCCTTAACGTAATTCAATTTTTACTTTTATAAAAATGGGGATAATAACACTGATAGCAGAACAACTTATAGTGTTAAAGGGGCACCAAGGTAGTATAGTGAATAGAATATGGGCCTGGAGAATGACAGGGCCTGACTGATGTAAGACTCATCGTTCTAAATTCATATCTTGCCTTAGATACTTACTAGCCTGGATGACCATGGGCAAGCCATTTAACTCTAGTTGCCTCATTTTCCTCATCCATAAAATGAGCTGGAGAAGATAATCACAGACTAATCCAGTATCTTTGCCAAGAAAACCCCAAATGGGGTTACAGTATGACATGATTGAAACAAGGGGTTCAACAAAATATAGTGCTAAAATGCATTTTTGATACTTAACAAATATATTATTTTATGGGTGATAATACTATAGGAGATAAAAGTTTTTTTTTTTTTTTTAAACAAGAAATGTCTTTACCTCTGGGAAATTTATCCCTACCTTATAATCTCTGAACAGAGGGAAAATTTTAAAAGCAAAGTAGCATTGGAATGAAAAGAAAAATGAATATGAGATTAAAGCGATTTTGGGAAGCTTTGATTGGAATAAACCAGAAGGACCAGAATGGAACAATATGTCCACTTAACTATACACATAACCAGTTTCTTGAGAAATGGATAAATCACAGAAACACAACTCAAGTAAGATGACTGATTTTTGCATAGTTAGTGCATAGAAATGCATAAAGTTTAGGCAGCATTTGTCAGCACACCTAGCTTAGGAGTATGCAGGCTTATGAAGAGGTGTTTACATATACATACATATATATGTATGTGTATGTATGTATTTATTTATTTGATGAAATGAAATGCTGCTTCTTCTTGAGTTACTGCGTGTGGGGAGGAATCTCTGTTCTTATACAACATAGAAAAAAGGCAAAAATAAGTGACAAAGATGAAGAGATTATCATGGTATGATTTCATGGCCTCACAATCCTGGATATGGAGAAGTTCCCATGCAAGGAAGATTCAACATCCCTGACCTATGTAGAGTCTGTGATATCTATCATTCTTTCTATTTAGAACCTAATAACTAAAGGGCTTAATTCAATTTTTTGCATATCAGGGCATCACCTCCCTGATGTTATAGTCCTCTTCAAGAACAAGGATTGTCAAATTGAAGTACATATTTACAAAGCAATTGCAGGTAATCAATTATAGTATAGGTTAAGATAAGATAAGATAAGTTAAGATCCTTATCAATTCTTTCTAATGGGAGTGATTCTGTTCTTTATCGGTTAAGGACAATTAATAGGCAATATAAATTCCAGAACTGGAAATGACCAAAGAGACTATCTTATCCAACTCATTCTTGAAAATCAATCCTCTTTACAACTTCAATGAATGTTCACCTACTTTTTGCTTAAAGATCTCCACTATCTCTCAAGTCAGTCTAATTTTACTTTTGGACACCTTGGTTAGGAATTTTTTTTTCTTTCTTTATGTCAAGCATATTTTACCTCTTGGTATCTGTTCCCCCTCCTCCCCCCCCCCCCACAATTCCCCACCCCATTGCTCCTAGTTCTGCTTTCTGGGGTCAAGATTATCAAGTTCCATTCCTTTTTTAATGTGATAGCCTTTGAACTAGAGAAGATGCCTGATGTGTCTTCCTCCCAAGTCTTTTCTTGTTCTAGATAAAAATCTCTACTTCAGCTGATTCATGCAATCTGGAAAGTTCTTTCTTCTCTTTTAAGAAATAACTTTCTTAGACTGTCTCTGAGGGCTGAAGCAGCATCTTCCAATCTTCAGGGCATTTCTACCCAGGACTCATTACAATGTGAAGGTGAATATTTTCTAAGGATTTAAATAATCCGTGCTACCTCTAATTGTGTCTTGTTGAACAATCCATTCACATTCACATGTTGAATATTAAATAGAAAATATTTTAACATGTGAAAAAAAAAGAAATAACTTTCTTTTAATAATAGCATTTAGGGTCTACTTTAGGGTCTATGAAGTGCTTTATAAATAAAATCTCTCTTCCTCTCTGTATACACAATAAAACAACTTGTATATATGTATGTGTGTGTGTATATATATATATATATATATATATATATATACATATATATGTGTATATATATATATAGATGTGTGTGTGTGTATACATTCACTCTCATATTATAAACATACATATATGTATGTATATATGAATGTATATATACACAAATATACATATACACGTGTGTGTGTGTGTGTGTGTGTGTATAGATAGGATGACAATAAATGTAAATATACTCCTCACGATAGCCCTACAAGGTGGTTGTTATCATTATCCCCATTTTGCAGATGAGAAAACTAGGTTAAGACATTCCATCAATGGTCACACAGATAGAGTGTGTTTGAGGCAAGATTCACATGCAGTTCTCCCTGATTTAAAACCTAATTCTATTGTCACTTCCTCTAAGAATCCTTCCTCAACTATTCTAATGCTCAAACATCACGCCAAACTCTTAAGTAATATACCTTTATTGCTTTTACCACTGATTTGGCATTTACCACACAATGTATAACATTATCTATTATATAATAGATGTGTCTGTTTCTCCAACTAGACTGCAAATACCTTTAGAGAAGCAAGTATGTCTTATACTTATTAACCTACATTCAAACTCTGCATAATGCTTTGCCTGGGTAAATGGATGCTTGATAACTCTTTGGCGTGGGATTATAGATCATCTAATCCAATTTCCACATTTTACAGATTAGGGAAATGAAGTGCAGAAAGGTAGAGTGATTTGCTTAACATACCATGGATTGTTATCAGCAGAAATGGGATTCAAGCTAAAAACCTGACTCTAAATTCAAAGATTTTTACCACTGAACCATATTGCCCACTGTTGCTAAAAATGATGAGAACGGGAATGTTTTCTGTTAAGTTTTACTTTAAATTAAATTAAAAGAAAATGGGGAAAGTACAATACTTTAAAAATACTTCCTGCATATAACTGTCAAAAAGCAATAATATAACACAATTATTTTTCAATCATTTCAAATTAGTAAATTATAGCAATACTCAGTTCACAAGTAGTAACAGTGCTCCTTCAAAATCTCAGTAAGATAAATATGAAGCCCCTGTATATTACTTTCTCTATGTTCTGTTCCTGTACTTTGAGTCTACTGCTGAACAAGATATATCAAAAAAAGCTAGAATGTAAGGGAAGTTTTGACCCTACAATGACCATTGATTTCTAAATCTATAATAATAATCATGTTCATTTGGAGAACAGGAATCATATTCATTGACTATAATTCTATATAGTTTAGCAAAGCTCAGTAATGCTAAAGTCATATCCAAAGGTTGGCATTATGAGAGAGTGTATCTTTAATACTATCAACAGGATAGTTTTAAATTCAAATTTAAATTTAAAGTATCTTTTGATACCTTTTAATTTTATATAACTTTCATTTCCTACTACATCCCTCATTTTACTCATCTAGAAAATCAAAGGAATGGTATCATTTAGTCATTTATTGAAAAAAAAAAGTTAGTGTCCACTGACTATCTCTTTCCAGTAAGTTTTTATCATGTTTTTATAAAATACTGTTAACAATGGGTTTAGTTTCTTAGTAAGGATTTTCTTTAGTTTCCAAATGCTTATAAAGGTGATGGTCATACCATGATATGACATCTCTTAGAGTACATGCTCTGTAATATTTTTGGTAGGACAGAAGAAGAGAGTTGTGACAAATAAATTAGAAAAAGTCTAATGCTGCTCTGCAATATTACTTTTGTGAGCTTAAAAAATTACGTATGTAGGGAAGAAGCCAAGGGTGGTTCATATTCAAGCACATGGTAAATTGATGTTTCATTGAATTGGGATGTTAATATTAAAGATGGGTAAGCCCCACCATGTCTTGAGTTTGTTAAGTGTCTCAAACTATTTTTCAAATGTCATAGGCTGAGCAAAACCCGAAACACATTTCCTCAGCACTTCTTCTCTTCATTTTTAAACCCATATGCATTTTGAGGGAAGTTTAATTCATATGTTTCTGATTTATTTACATGTAAGTCATCAGAACGTTGTTTTGCAAGAACTATTTGATGTCCGGGAAGCCTGCTGAGTCTTTCCTTTGAGGGTTTTTTTCCTTAGAAACAGGAAGTCATGATTTGCAAACAGTTAAAAAAAATTCAAAACAAAAAGACCTAAACCTTCAATCTCTGAAAGGTTCAAACCTTGTTCAAAATTTAAAACTCATGAATTCTAAGTAGAGTTTTTAAGTTGATGAACTCTGTCTTCCTGCTCTTAATTGATGTTTCCCTTTTTAAAAAGAGCAATTTCTTTCTTGTGAAGATGGGAATGCTTATTTACAATTTATAAATTGTCAAGAGCTGATCCTAAAAAATGAATATAAAATCTCAGTTTAAATTAATTCATTCTGTTGTAAGGTATCCAAAGGGAATTGAAATCTTTATTTTAATTCAAAGCAAGAAATTATTATTTGTTCATGAAAGAGTTTTTTTTTTTTTTTTTTTTTAATCGAGACAAAAGGTACACAGTAGGCTCTTAATACTAGACTTATTTACTGAATGGCAGAAATAACCTAGTTAAGTTCAGAGTCCCATCACCAAAGGATTCACCATAAAATAATAAATGTTTTTTTTTTTTTTTCCAGAACAACCAATACATCAAAGCACAATGGACTTGTGATCTGCAACTACAGAAGGAATTCAAAAAGCAATAAAAGCATGGACTTTTCAAAGTCCTGACTGTTCCTTCTTTACAGCACCTACATTTGCCTGTTTAACTCTCCTTCTACTTACTCACAGAGATCCATTCCATAGGAGAAATAATGTGTTTTTCCCCCCTGAGGCAACTGGGGTTAAATGACTTGCCCAGGGTCACACAGCTAGGAGGGACAAATAATGTTTTAAGAGGAAAAAAAAAAGCAGAAATTTTCAAAAATCAGCATAATCATATAATACATTGAGGGAAAAATCTAATAATATATTGCAATAATATTCCACATTTGTGGATTGTCCTGCAAAGAAATAGGGGCAAAGTTTCTCCTCATCTTTCTTTTTTAGGACCATGTTAGTTTTCCGTAATTTTATGAATCCAGTTTTCATATTGTTTTGTGGTCCACTTTCCCTTTATATTGTTATAGTCATTCTGAATTGTTTTCTTGTGTCTGCTTACTTTGCATCAGTTAATGAAAATCTTTCTAAGCTTTTCTATATTCGCTATATTTGCCTTTTCTTTTAGTATATTCTATTACATTCATGCATCACATTTTCTTTACCTATTCCCCACCCACTAGGTATTGACTTTGTTTCCAATTCCTTGCTACCACAAAAAGTGCTAATATAAATATTTTGGTGAATATTGGGCCTTTTTTTTGGGTTAGTGATATTCTTAGTCTATATGTTTACTTGCCTAATCTCTGGGGCAAAAGATATAGATGGTTTGGTTACTTTATTTGCATAATTCCAAAATTCTTTCTAAAGAGGTCATACTGATTCCAAGATCCATCAACTATGCCCTATTGTGCCCATCTTCCCACAAGCCCTATAGCATAGACCATTTTCATCTTTTTTTCATCTCTGCTAATTTACTAGGTATGAAGTGAAACTCAAGAATACTTTTTCATGTCTATCATTAATGATTTGAAACATTTTTTCATATGGTTGTCGGTAATTTGCAATTCTTTAGAGAAAAGAAATTTAAACAGCAATTAGTTGATTTTCTTTGGTCATTTGATTTTTTTTTTACATAAATTTAAATAAAATATTTAATTTATTTTTATTTATGTATGAATATGTATATGAGAGGTGAGGTAAGAGAGAAAGAAAGAAGATGAGAGGAACAGGAAGAAGGAGAGAATGAGAAGGAGGGAGAGGGGCCAGGAATAAAGAGGAAGAGAGACAAAGAAGGAGAGATACAGCAGGACAGAATGGGGAGAAAAGTAAGCTAATAAAAGAAGCATCCTGGAATTTAAGAGATAGATCTTAAAACAGGAATCCTTACCCTTTTTGTGTCATGAGTCCCTATGGCAGTCTGAAAAAGCTTATAAACTCCTCAGAATGTTTTTAAATATGTAAAATAAAATACTGAGTATTATTTTAAAAATCAATTACATTAGAATAAAATTATTAAAATACAAAAAACAAGGTCACAGATCCCAGGTTAAGAACTCCAATATCCAAAGATTTGTTCATGGATATTATACATGCCTAGTAGGCTCTCTGACACCTATGGTTTTGGGTTATATTTTTCTTATTACTGAAAAACTTCCATGAGAATTTAAAAGTTATTAAGAACTTTCTTGTAATATTTTCTCTCTGGGTCAATCATATGTTATGATTCTCTGAATTACAGTGTTATTTTACAAGCATGGACAAGATGTTAGATGATATTAAAATGGCTTTTCTAAGTCATAGCAGATGAAAAATAAAATATGCTTACTTGCCTACATTTTCTATGATGCAAGTACACTGTTTATATGTTTTGGAGCAAATGTAAAAAAAATAAAATCCTATAACTCATTCTTGTCCCCAGATACCTAAGCACAAACTTTCATACTACTTGACGTGTGTGAAAGGAAGTAGATTAGATAAGATTTCCACCAAATATTTTTCAGAGCCAAGATTCTCCAATAACCCTCTCTCAAAATCACCTCTTCCTTCTCATTCCAAATCTTGATGGAGTTGTGGATTAAAGGATTCAAAGTGTTCTTCAAAATCAAATATTTCTCCAAACCAACAACTACCAAGTAACCTATATAATAACTCCACATTTCCCAAGATATGTTCCCAAGCTTCATTCCATAGAATTTGCCATAAGTCTCACCCCCTCAATTCTGTAGGATCCATCAAAACTATGAATAGGAATCATGTTACATGCATATGAATCTAAAGAATTGATATTGGTTGAAAGGCTAGGTATAAATGTAAAGTTTCAGTTGCAAAAGAGAATCATGGATTAATTTGTTATTATTCAATAAATACCTAATAAGAAAGAAAAAATTGTGAGGGCAGTAGGCTTATTAGTTACTAGTCTCTGTCTCTCTCTATTCTGACATTTGGAGAAAATTCTTTAACTAGATCATCTAAAAGAAATGTATTTATTAAAATTTAAATATATTAAAAATAGCAAAAATATAACGGTGATCAAGACATAAAAAATATTTTTAAAAGGTCTGTTCTGTATTGTTTTATGTCAGTGTTAGAGAGAGGAAAAACAATCCTAAACTAATATGCAATAAAGTAATAAACAGTCACTGTAGGACTAGATATAATTTTCTCCATGAAATTTTTATGTATTTTATGCAGAATATCTCCCTTTCAGACATTCTTGATTTTTCATTTTTCTCATTGTTTCGCATATACAGAAGTGGCTGAGTTGCTCAACTAGTGATGAGGAAAAAATATGAAAAAATGTCCTTATTGGTAACTAGAAACACTATAAAATACCTGGGCATTTTAATTCACACATTGCAAAACTATATATTTTTAATTATAGATGGGTTTTTTTTCTTTCAGTATAATATGAAGAAGGTTGAGTAACATTTTCAAGTAAGATTCCTCATTAACTTTTAAACCTATTTGAATTTCTTGTTTTATTTAAATAAGATTTAAAAATACAATAGCCATAAAATAAAAAGCCACCAAGAACTACCCAGCTGTTGAAATGGTGCACCTGACAAGCATATTTGGGAGCAGTATAGGAAAACATTGCTTTAAAACAAACATTTTCATGGGTGACATTAAAAATGTGTCTATAACCTTCCCTTCTCTCGTTGCCTCTCCAAACCTCAATACTAGTCCTTCCCTAGGCATACTTACAGATGCAATCCCTGCTGAGCATCAGTAATGAGGAGACACTTTCTGGGTACCCCCTACTGTCTCTAGTTTAGCAAGAAGAGTCATCCTGTATGGGAGAGATGAGAGCACAAAAGCCAAATCCGGCATATCCCTTTCAAAAAAAAAAAAATACACAAAAGACAGAAATGTACCAACATGTAAATCCTATTAACTTCTTGGTATACCGTCCCCACAAAGTGAGAAGGATGAGTTTGAAAGGACACTTAAAAGTCACCTGGTCCAACAACCTGTAAATGAATACCCTCAATCAGTCGATCAATCTACGACTATTTATTAAGCACTTACTAGGTGCCAGGCACGGTGCTAATACAAGCACTGGACCATTCATAAGGCTATAACTATGCTCTATTTAAAATGAAACCAATTTGATAAAGAAATCTTTCTTTAATGTACTTAAGTACATTAAGTAATGCCTTTAATTATCTAGTATGGCATTTTGAAGCATATCTCTGGATTTGGGGGCAAAATAAAATTTTATTTTTCTAAATTCATAAAATTATTAGATCTCATCAGATTCTGGGTTTTGACAGATTGAACGAGTCTAGGATTGCAGCAGCAGAATACGCGTGCATGTGCAGGTTCCTAATAGGGGCCACATGTTTCTGGTGGTGATCTGGGGGTGGGGGGGAGGGAAAGGACAGAGAATGCAGGGGGGAGGGGAGGGGTTAGATGATGAAAAGACCAGTTCCACAAGTGAAGCATATTACCAACCCAGAATGGAAAGGGCCGGAAGGAAAACCCACCCACCTCTCCCCTGCGTTCATTCTATCAACCTGCAATTGAAGCAATCAAAACCATATGTCGGCTCTTCCAGATCTTTCTCACAGGACAAACATGCAAAAGGGCCTAGGGCCTGGCGTTACCATCAAATAGTAATTGATACCATATGAGCTACAAAACAGAGAAGCACATGCAAACAGCCATGTCTCTCCCTGCCCTCCCCTTCCCCCCCAACCCTCCCTTCCCTCCCTCCAGCCCCTTGAGAGGTATGAAATTGCAGGTCTTGCCGGGATGCTAAGTGCACAGCACACCACAAGAACAAGTGTACATAGCTGCAGTGACCACCTGTAAGCCAGAGAGAAGGGCAGGGCTGGCTGGTCAAGGCTCAGAGGCTCAGAGAACAGCAAGAGGCAAAAGGTCACTTAGGGTTAATCAACAAGGTTTCTGCTTACGTTAAAAAAAATGAGTACAGGTGTGAAGCAAAATGTCAGAGTCCTGCATGGTGATCTCTCGGAATATCCTATCTGTTAGGTTTATATCACATCTAGAGTGAATTTAGAAAGATGTTATTCCAGGGTCCTTTCTTGCTCATACATGAGATGCTCAGAAAATAACCATCACCTCAATTGTAAGGACATTAGAAAAAAAAAAAATCCCAACATGTTATCTCATTAAAATATCATCATGAAATATGTCATTTCCTGACATATTTTTAACATTCCATTGTTTCATATAAGAAAAAGAAAAGCCTAGAAAATTCACAGAAGCAGAGATCCTAGCAATTGTTGGTGGAATGTAATACAGAAGGTAAAAACATTTCCTATTTCCTCCAATGCTGCCAGAACTACAAGTAGCGTACGGCTCTCGCCTCTACATGTATATATTTTCTTATTAACTTGATCGGGCAGAAATTTGCAAAGATTTGTTTGCATTCAAAAGTCACAACAGAACGTCAGTTTTACAAACCACGGCTCATTCTGTGGTGAAACGTACAGATCTGGACCATACTATTCACCATATACTGCCATTTGTTCCAATTTTTCCATCGACCGCTTCAGCACAAACAATTGGCTTATTCTAAACACACACAAGTTTCTTCATTTTTCTTCCTTCCCTTTATTCCATCCTATATGATATTCTAGCACTACCATTCCAGTTGAGCCTAAATATTTTCCAGATGGGGCTGAGGAACAAAGCATCGTGTAAACGCCCAAAGTTTAAAAAGGGTCAACTAAATTAAAAAAAAAAAAAAATAAGGGATGGCATTACTTCATCTCCTGGGAAGCAACTTTACAGCCTAAAATTGGGGAAAATATTAACAAGAGAAGAAAACAAAATCAACTTCTTTGCTCCTCCAAATTCTTAATGAATATATATTTTTAGGCTCTAGAATTCTTTCTAGTCTGTTTGTTTTGCCTTTCCTAATTCGAAACAAATCACCATAATGTTGATTTAAACTCTATATTACAGTAAATCTCAGTCAATGATATGAATGGAAAACCATGGTCTGAAGAATCTACAATTTCTCACTGTCCGATTCCTGAGTTGGAGAACTTATAAGGTCCATTAATTCATCATGACATTGTCCTAATCCTGTATAGTATCTTCTCTAAAACTGTGGTGATTGCATGCATTAACAAGGTGACATTTACCAAGAGCATCAGCTAGATCAGATTAATCAGGTACATTCAGAAGGTGACAGAAGGAAGAAAAAATTAAAGAAAGATGGACAAATAAGAAGAAAAAATAATAACAAGTAAATAAAGTAAAGAGTTATGGCAAAAACTGTGGGGGGAGGAGGAAGGAGCAGAAAGGGAAAGTTGTGGATAAAAGGCAAATCAGAGCAGCCCAGAACAGCTGGAGAAGAGTTGTCAAATTAGTAAGATTGGGATAACCACTTTTGGTAGGCTCTAACCTTACCTCTGATTTCCCTGCGTGATCCAGTCAACATAATAACACTGTGCCTGAGCATCTGCATTGTTTAAATTTCATTCTGTGGTGTTGTCTGCTGATTGGTCAGACAAGACTGACAACATCAGCACCACAATCTTGACAGACAAGGAGCAGGCAGTACCACAGCACAGAATTCAAACAGTAAGGAGACAGAAAACTTCTCGGCGACTACATGGAACTCAGTCTGTTGGGGAGGCCTGATGGTTGCCTGGGAATGGGAGGGCGTGGGGTAAGATCGGGAGGAGGGCATGAAAGTTATGAGGTGGAACAGTACTGCTCCTGCCACCCCAATGACCAAACTCAAACTTATGAGCAAGCTCCAGAGGGAACATGGACCTAGCCACATCTGGACAAGTTTAGTAAGCTGTGCTTCCTTCTCCCACTCCTAGCTCCTACTACCTACTGAGGAAAAGGTCAGAAGCCTTTGCATGACTGCTTCCTTTGGGGAATTCTGCTGTCTGTAGAGAGGGGGAAAAAATAGAAGTTTGGGTTTTGGTTGTTTCATCATTTCCCCTCAGTTCCAGATGCTGTTGGAGCACAGCTAGGCCACACACAAATCTTCCCTATCTAGGATTTTGCTAAAGAGTGGGAAGACTCAGATGGAAAGAGAGTCTGAATTCTGGACAGCTTTAACACAGATGACCGGTGCTTAAAGAAGAAGAAGGATGAATGAGGGCTTATGGGAAAGCTAGTGGAAAAGGAACAATGAAGCAGAGGGAGGATATTTTAAAGAATTAGGAACAGAGAAAAGGGAAAGGGAAGTAGAAAAGAATATTACTTTGAAGGCACAAATTCTTCACCATCCTTATCTAAACTAACTGCTTTCTCCCTTCCACACCCCATTCTGTTTCACAAGTTAACTTACAGTACTGCCCTCTTAAAATGAATAATATTAATTTCATATGACAAAGTCTGACTGGCTTCATTCGATGATCCCATAAGTAGGATAGGACATATCACTACACTACATAAAGACTATTTTTGTGTCCTGCTTTTCCTATGTGGAATCATGATTCTTTGATAAAAGATTTGGACAATCTGAATCATATGTCATGGTGTTTCCTCAAGACAACTGGTCTCAGGAGTTTGAGGATAAGGTCGCTAATATGATTAACATCTTTTGGTTTCTAACTCCTGGTAGCACACCCCATGCATTGTTCCAAGAAAATTACCAGCAACATGTGCTCCAATCATTCCTGACAATGCAGTGAGGACTTTTCATCAGACACCACTGAATAGTTAATATCACTGCTATTGTATGGAACTATATGACAGAGAAGTGCAGTTTGGAGAGGTATGAATGAGAGAGCAGGAGAACAGAAGGAAGAGGAAAAAATGGACATAAGAAAAAGAAAATATTGACCAGATCTATAATTTCATTGGAATGGAAAACTCAGGATGAGGCATTTCCTGAACCAATGAAGCCAGCACTTTTTCTACAACTTTTAGACTTCGGCGTTGTCTAGGGGCCCTAGGAGTTTTAAGTTATTCCCAGGGAATCACAGAGACAATCTGTCAGGAGTGAGACTTGAACTCATTTCATCTCTAAAGCCTATCTCTCCTGCCACTCGGCAATGACCGTTAGAGAACACTGAGTTTAGTATTCTCTCTTTCACACGAAGTACTACGGATTAGAAGGAAAAAAGGTTAACTAAAAACAAAGATTCTCCCCCCAAAACCTTTCATCACGCAAAATCACTACAACTTATTCATGAGAAGATATTTATTAATACTGAAGTGATAGAAGCCCAGGTTACACTAAACCAGGTTTAATATAAAAAAATGATAACTCCACCCACAAAGAGTATTTAAACTTGTGGCCTTTTTAGCCTTTAAGTGTATGAACATAAACACTTTGGACTAGCTCTTAAAATGAATGATGGAGTGACAAATAACAGCAAAATTTAATAGATAGTTGAAAAGGAAAAACAAAAGTAAAATACATGTACAAGTCAGATGGTGAGCCTCCTGAGAGTAGGGACATTTTTTTTTTTTTTCTTTTCTTTCTATCTCTAGTACTTAGTACAGTGCTTGCCATGTCATAGATGCTTAATAAATATTTGTTGTCTAAAAACAAGGTACTAGAAAAGTAAAGTGATAAGACATGTAAAATGTCACAGTTTGGATTAGGAAGGTTACAATATTTGAGAGGCCAAAAAGAAATGAGAAAGATCAAGGAAGGATGAAGAAGACAAAACTGGAGATTTCTATAGGACAGAACTCTCTAGGGAAAACAAACAAAGGAATAAAAAATAGGGTATGTGGCATATAAAAGAAATAATTTGATAAGACTGAAAAAGGAAAAAGGAAAGAAAGGAATACAGAATTTGATACTGGAATAAGTACATGGAAAAAGAAAAAGATAAGAGGTCAAAGACAAAAGAGAATGATGGAAACAAGTTCAACACAGACTTGCCAAAGGGATACAAATATATACATACACATAATTTGTAAATTGATGAAATTCTATGTTGTATCTAACCAAAATGAACATGTCCCTGAGCCCTTTAAAAATGATATCTTCAATGCAGGCTGAGAAAAACATATGAAAAGTGTTTCATATATTTTCCTCTATTTCAGTATCAGCTTTGTAACATTTATGCCAGATTTTTCTAAAACCAATTTGTGTTTCTTAATTTCCATTTATCTGTTTACAAATGCATGAGAAAACAGTGAATGTATCACACATCTGCCCACATTTACGCCTTAATTTCTCCATAATTCTCTGTGAGAAAAGCTCTTAAATATTGTAATAGACTAGCTCATTGGCACTGGTCATTACCAATGATATTCCAAGATCAAATAGTCCTAAAAGAAAATTCTGATTTTGTATTCCTTAAGTTCGGAAAAGGAATTTTTAAAAAGTATCTTCAGCCTTTTAAAAATATTCAAAATAACAGAATAATATGATTTTTAATAGAAGGTGAAAAATCTAAGATGTACCACACAGCTGTCATTCCAAAAGATTTTATTTTACCCTTAGTTTGGAAAAAAAATGACCATTCTTTATATTAGTAGCTCCTTACATTAAATCAGCTAAATGAAAACAGTCAGTTGAAGTGGTGATGAATCTAGAATTGTCTATCTTATGAAAATATCCACAGCCGTACAGAACAGAAAGGGAAGTGGGATGACAGCAGTTTCAGGTGCTGAGACACAATAAAAACAATGAGGAAAGAAAATGTTTGCTTTTTATGTCAACTGAGATGTCAGTACCCATTAATAAATCTATCTGCTAAATCTACTCTTATTCATGTGGGACATCACCAAGTTAAAGTAAAATAAATTATCTTTAATTAAATGGAATTGTCGTCTTCCTCCTGCTATCATCCCCAATTATTACATCCTAATCAGCCCTTTTGGGAGAAGGCATGAGAGAAAGCTGAAAGGCACATTTACTATAAACAATTTCTCTTTCTGTCAAGTGATGGAAATTTTTATTTTAAATATTGTTTAGGACTACAATTTTTTTCACTATTTTTGGGATGAAAGTAATTAAAGCTGCTACAAAATTTCACCTATTAAAATATTAGAACATCTATAATTTGGCCACAATAATAAAACATTCCTTTTAATTCCTTCTTTAGGTAAAATTAAGAAGACCAGATAAGGTAATATGAAATGCCAAGCGCTTGCTTCATTCTTCTTTAACTATATCTAGTTTTAAAAACAGGGGTCAACATTATGGAAAAAGTTTTCCAAGAAAAAAAGTCTAAAAATATTAAAGCTTAGGAAATATTGTCATGTGCAAAAGTGACAGATTGCTCTATTTACAAATGTTTTCTGATCTACTCTAGCACAATTCCCCTCTTGACCACATTACCTTTTTTTTGCTCCAAGTTGTTATCACAGCATCCTAAGAAAAGTGATATTCTAAGCAAGACTATATGAGCGACAGTACATCATACAGTCAGTATACTGATACTCAAATATTCACCA
This sequence comes from Antechinus flavipes, assembly GCF_016432865.1. Classification (NCBI taxonomy): domain Eukaryota; kingdom Metazoa; phylum Chordata; class Mammalia; order Dasyuromorphia; family Dasyuridae; genus Antechinus; species Antechinus flavipes. The sequence goes on along the minus strand of NC_067398.1, from coordinate 352,079,582 downwards.
AACAAATGATGAATCATCAAATTAAGGACATGAAGTTTTTATACTTCCTTCAATAATATAAAAATAATTGACATTTATATATGGCTTTGAGATATACAAAGTCCTTTATATATCTTAGAAAACAAGTTATTTAGGCAATACATTTATTAATATCCTCAACTTTGAAATGAGGAATCAAGGCTCAGATGTGATATAAATATAAATAGAATAGAATAGAAATAAACCTGAATCCAGGTTTCCCAACTCCAAGGGTAGCATTTTTCCCTATCTTTTCTCTCTCCTCCTTTTCCCAGGAGTGGTGAAGGATTAATTCAAGAGGAATTAAGCTACATGTTACAATACATGCTGTTATATATTTCTCCCCCTCCCCACCAAAAAAAAAAAAAAAAATCTTGATTAGCTTATTGTGCTTCTTCTAACTGCTGACTATGTGGCTTCAGGAGAGGATGAGAATGACAAAGTTTATCATAAGGTCCTATAACAACCAAGTCACCAGTGTTACCAAAATTAAGGTTTTTTTCTGACTAGAAAAGGTGGGGGTAGTGACTGTTTTCTGACTATTTAGTTCAATTTTTAAAAATGTATTTTTTTCAGGGTGTAGCACTGTTTTCATTTAGCATGGCTTTGAATTGCCGCCTACAGAAGTAAAAAAAGAAACCACAGCTATACAAGCCTGCTGACTTTCTTATAAAAGAACCAGTTTTAAACTTGTTTACACTACTGATTCCAAATGAATTCAAGATGGTGGCTAGTTAAAGAAAGAGAGACCATGCCAGAGAGTTTGATCAAAGTACTTCAATTCAGCAATGTTCAGTTTTAATTGACCACTAATTAAACTACATTAGCCCAAGAAAAGTCTGTATCACTTCTGAGTAATGAAGAAAAGAATTAATTTAACCCTCTCAGTATATCTTTAGCAAACACATATGAAAGCAACTTCTCAAATATTGGTTATGAAAGGGTGTCCAGTTTTGAATGCCCAAAGTGGTCCAGAAAATTAAGTGAGGAAAAAAAAAAAAAAACCTCAGTTTTCAAGTTTGTTTCTTAATTCTCTGGTGATGTAACCTTGCAGGTATAATTATCTTCATTAAAGACACCTTTAAAGATGTCAGCTTACTCACTGGATTGCAAAGGGTTCCTTTAAAAATTGGATTCAGTATATGGCATATTACCAGCCACAGTTTTAACTTTCCTGTCTTCTAGACAAAAATAGAGCAGATTTGCAAAATCATGAGAATTTTCAAAGACTTGGAACTCTCCTTCTGGGAAAAGTGAGTAGAGGAATGGAAAAAAAATACTGCAACAACACCAAAAAAGCTCATTATAATTAAGACACATAGACTATATCAAAACATGATAGTGACATTAAAAGCCCACATGTTAAGATAATTAATTTCAGAAAACCCTAATTGCAAAATATTCTTATTTTTGAACAGCTCAACTCCCAAAGCTCTCTCCCAGATACAAGATTCTTACAGAACTGAAAAAAAAAATCATGAATAACAAAACCCTATTGCATGTTTAAGTCTGAAATGCAAGACATAAGAAAATACTGCTTTTCAAGCTAGTGTTTATGATCTTTAAAGTCTCCTGTATTAAGTAATAAATTCAGAGGCCAAATGCACTACAATGTTAGGACATTAAGTCTAAAACCTTGGAAATGAAATAAGTTTTGCTGGATGTTTTGAAAAAAATGTTAATAGTAAGCAGAGATTCTATTTTATAGAAATAAAGACCATTTTGCACTCGGCATCAAACTGTATTGCATCTTACAATTCCATAAGGTCACAGCACTCTTTGATGAGGGCTATACTTGTGGCCTCAACTCACATTACATTTATCCTAATGATTTTTGGCAACCAACTACTGCATTTCATACAATAGAATTTAATGAATACCATATTTTTTTTTTTTTTTACATTCTGCCAATGCTCATTAAAATGCACTTGTTTGTGCAATGCAATAGCTAGCTATAGGGAACCAAAATATTAATGCAAATTGGCATTTCTAAGTTTAAAGCAGTATTTGCATAACAGGAACTAAACATGGTACAAGCTGAAAGAGAGCACACAACACAAATGCCTCTTAACACCATAATTATTACAGGGAGAAATGAGGGTTTGTGTATACCAACAAGAGCCCAAGGATAAAGCATCTGCCAGTTTGTGACACTGTGAGATCCTGATGCTCAGAATGCTTAGTCTTACCAAGAAGACTATGGCTGGAAAGATTTCACAATCATTTCATCTGATAAACAGAATAGGCACAAAAATATAAGCAAGTTCATTCACTTAAAACAAAAAAGGAACAGGTCTAGAAATTTGTATCAAAGAAACTAAAACCTAGATTTAAAGAGCAAATGCTCATAGCATGAGGGTTTTTTCCCCCTATGAAACATCTGCAAAAGGATGATGAAGTTAGTTATCTATATTAATAACCAAGAAGTTGAACTTCTCATTTATGTAATGTTGTGTTTGTTTTCAGGACAAACTGCAATTCTTTAAAATATTTCCTTTTGTCTCAACTATGCACGAAAGGATCACGGGGAGATGTTTCCTTCACTTTTGTTACATACAAATAATATCCCACCAGGCTGCAGAATGTCTTTTGTAAGAGAAACTGTGAGGAAAATGCCAGACCTCCAAATACACCATTCATTCATTTATACAATTCAGTCACTCAACAAGTACTTTCTGAGTATGGACTTGTTAAGAAGTAAGATAAGGAATGATTATAAAACTCAAACAAACCCTCCAGAAACTTAAAAGTCTCATTGGGGACAGACAGTAGACAGAGGATGAATTGGTTTAGTAATGGTGCCAGGAAGAAGAGTAAGTGGCTAAATAAGTATCACCGACAATGAATATAAATAAGAATAAGAAGTCAGAGACTAGTTTCAGGACTCATATTCAGATGATACTTCAAGGTAAAGTAAATGTTCTTATTCTAATTTATAAAGTGGGAAATAAGAGAGTTGAGGTTTGGAGAAGTAGGGTGACTTAGTCATCACCATTTAATTAGTGAGTATTCAAAGGCAGGGTTAAATCCAGGTCTTCCATACTACAAGGCTCTATCTACTACAGCAAGCTGACTCTCAGTAATGTTATTATCGTAGAAATAAGATGGCAGCAAGTCATGGAACCCCATGATCTCTGAAGAATAAAAATGGCAAGTAACCAAAAGGGCAATCAAAACATCCATGAAAAGAATAAACAGGCTGCAGCATCCAACCAAAGAGCACTTGCACAGAAAATAGACAATAATTGATATTATTAAGGTTGTGTACGTACATATGATTGGACATAGTAGTGAGATAGTTATATAAAACAATGATAGATAACCTAGAATGGTACAATAATACTCCTAAGATACAAAAAGAACAAGAATGTGGGGCAGCTAGTTGGTGCAGTGGATAGAGCACCAGCCCTGAAGTCAGGAGGACCTGAGTTCAAATCTCGTCTCAGACACTTAACACGTCCTAGCAGTGTGGTCCTGGGCAAGTCACTTATCCCCAATTGCCTCAGCAAAACAAACAAACAAACAAAACAAGAAAGTCTCCAGCATATTTGTCAAATTCTTATAGGAAATTTACAAGAAAACTTGGAGGGAAAGGCCTCACAGACTGAATGGGAAGGAATGGATAGTTGAGTTACAAACTACGAGAATAGAGGCAATAAAGAAAATGCGGTATAAAAATGGGTTTTCTCAAGACACTATCAATTTATGATCCAAAGATTAGAGATTTACAACAAGAATTTTTATTAAACTTTTTGTGTGTCACAGATACCTTTGATAGTATAATGAAGCCCATGGACTCCTCATAATAATTTTAGATTTGTTACCTATATTTGTAATGGAAGGAAATGCTAAATTCCAGTTAGAGTTTAATGAAAATAAAGGTATAATTATTTTTCTATCCAAATTCATGGCCCCCTCAAATCTAACCCAGATGCCAGGTAAAGAACTTCTGATTTAAAGCTAGGAGAGAGACTTTGGAGTTTATCAAGTCCAATCTTTTCATTTTATAGATGAGGAGTTGAGGCTCATAATAGAGATAAAGTGACTTTGCAAGGTCACACAAGTGATAAATGGCAAAAATAGGACTTGAATCTAGGTCATTTAATTCCAAATCTGGTACTCATTCTACTCTATTGTGATATTTCATACTAATCATTCTTTAAAAATTGCTAAAATAAATTATATATTTTAAAGGCTGAATTGTTTCAAATTCATGTAGACATAGATCACTTAAAATATTTACCAATAAAATTAAAATTAAGTAAATATTATGTAAAGTTAAAAAGGCAAATTTTGACTTTAGATGAATAGGCTTACTCATATCTTTATAGAAATTTAAGATGTATAAAATATTCTAACAACAACCCTGAGAAATGAATACCAAAAACAGTATTTATCCTGACTTTATCTAAGGCTATTAAAAAAAAAATTAGGTGGCTGGCTTAGGCAAGGAAAAGTTAAAGCTAGGATTTTAACTCAGGTCTTCTAATTACAAGCCTTGTGGTTTCTCCACAATATCAGTTTCTATAACTTACAGCAGTATTCCTTCACACTGGAAACTGTCCAAGGGAAGAAGCAAACTGGATTGGGAGTCAAAAGATGGGTGTAAGAATCTCAGATCTGCTCCTAGTGATCCATGGAAACTAGGTCAAATCATTGAACTTATCTGAGCCACTGGATTCTCAGACATCAAATAAGGATGTCCATTTTGATGGTCAGAGGTCTTACCACATCTACATTTATATTCCTGTAATTCAATATTAATAAGAGTATGTCTTCCATCACTATAAATTATAATTACTCCATGTTTCAAGAATTGCTTTTGCCCTGATAGTCAATCTTATGTTAATTTGTTCTACATAATAATGTTGGCAGATCTATACACAAAATTTTCCAATTTGGTAAAGGCTAACAATTTGAGATTAGTTAGTATAGCTTTAAAAAAAAATCCAAATAATCTCTATGGTCATTATGGTACTAGATGGAAAAGGGACAGGTATTTAAAAGTAACAGACAAAGAATAACAGGATCCTTGGCCATCCCTCACATCCTCATTGGCCATTCTCTTGTAGGTCCACTTTTGTACAGCAGGGTCTTAGAGAGATAAAAATCCTCCTAGGTAGGGAAGGAAGCTTCAGAGAAGTGAGTCTGGCACCTATGTTTTCTTACATGAGATTAGGTGATCTTTCCACAGTTTTTAAACAATGAAGGGATTTTTCTTTCTATATTAAGTTTTAAAAAATACAGTAAATTCATACTATAGCACGGGGTGTATCAGTAAAACATGACTGCCATAAAGTTTGTGACAACTTTGGGGAAAAGCCAGTTAACTTAAATAAATTTAGATACTTAATAGTTATATATAATACAATAATTGTATTTTACACTTTAGTAGAGATATTGAATCTACTTAGAACCAACTTTGCAAACCTTAGGACTATATATCTTAGCTGTCATCATTGTTATCATTTTGGTTCTGGTTTTTTTTTTTTAATTGTAAAATATGATACTATTCTTTGAACTATTTATCTCATAGGATGGTTGTAGAACAAAATGAGATTCTGTACATGAAAATGGCTTTGCAAAATAAGTAAAATACACGTGCAACATAGTGTTATTATAATTATTCACTACTAATAACAAAATGTATTCATTTTTATGCTGGGCAACATCTCATAAAAGAGTAAGCACAATAAGGTTGATTTTATGCTCAGTAAATATTGTCTGACTCTTAAAATAGTGTTCAGCCAAGCACCTTTAACACAAGCTTCTCGAAGTGCACTATAAACACAATGTGATAGCAAGTATGATTGTTTCAATTTTACAGATGGCAAAACTGAGACATATGGAAGATAAGAGAATTTTTGAGAGTCCAACACAGACAACCAGTGATTGATCCAAGAAGGGAACCTTGGCAGGTCTGTTACATCCAAGCTCAATGCTCTCTACTCATTAGACCTTACTGTCTTTTGTTTAAAGTAAATTGCAGTTATTCATTTTTTAAAAATTATCAACATGAGGAAATGTATAAATAACAAAATCAATGAATTTATCAAAACAAATGTAATTAGAGTTTTTGGCCACTTGCCTGCTATCTAACTGTGGCTCATCCATATTGAATGGATGAGGATAAATATGTGAGGCTGACTAAGGGTGGATGGCATGGCTGTAGACAAATTCAATTCTTTTAGTAATGAAAAGCAAATCACACTAATTATGAAATGAATACAAACTTATTTAAAGCTTTTAGGTAGAAATGTACACCTCTAAGCTTGTTGTTCAGATGCTTAAGTTGTGGCTGACTATTCCTGATCTCATTTGGGGTTTTCTTGGCAAAGACACTGGAGTGGTTTGCCATTTCCTTCTCCAACTCATTTTATAGATGAGGAAATTGAGGCAAACAGGATTAAGGGACTTGTCCAGTTTAATGAAGAATATGCAGATTGTGATCTATTCTATACAGAATTGCATGCCCCAAAATATAATAAATGTTTATCGAGTTGAAAAAGAAAGATATCTGGAAGCAAAGAAAGGAAGTAGGACATAGGAGATTTATAGTGCTAGTTTTGGAGTGAAGAAGACTTGTGTTAAAGTCTTACTTGAAATATTATGTATATGGTACTAGAAAAGTCACAACCTTTAAACCCCAGGCAAAAAGTTACAGAGGAGTTACTGATCTGCCTGAGTGAGTTTCCAAACAATGCAAGTTCCCTAAATTAATTAAAATCACAGATCCAGATATAAATACATGGAAGTACTGCTCATTATTAGAAGTGGTCACTCTCTCTAAAATTTGGAAGAGAGTATATTATTGATATGTTTCTAGTTCTAAAAACTGTCCAATATCAGGTCCTGTTCTGGCAGACTTGTTTTCTACTGGCTATCAGATAAAAGTATCTGGGAAGCTATGAGAGGATAATATCTTTAACTTCCATTTCTTTATTTTGACTATTACAAATGACATTCTGGTGAAGGGGATCTATAAAGTGTCTCAAATGACAAAACACTAAAAAAGAATCTGTGGCTTTAATTTCTTAACATTATTCTATTTCCGTGTTTGTTTGTTTTTTAATTTTGTGCCCTTTATGGAAATATATCCACACTCTGTGTGTGTGTGTGTGTATGTGTATTCATTCGTATAGGGAATTCTTGATGAGAAATACAGGACTATACTTGCTTTGCAACTTTTAATCTTCAATAACTGCTTAGGGCATTGATAATTGTTCCACAGTTTATATCAGATGTATGTCTTCCTGACTTTGATGGAAGTTCTTTATCTAATATACTATATTCCATCTGTCTATACTTTTAGGATGTTAAGAAAGATTCATGAAGTTTCCCTGAGAGTTACAATTATATTTAGAACATGTAGAAATGGACATTATGGACCCAACATCAGATGTTGTAGCAGCTGCTCTAAAGCGATTTTTTTGGTTCACAAATGATATATGTATTAGTAATAGTTCAAAAATACTCATTTTTTTCATGTGAAAACATCTTTTTTATAGAGAAAATAACTGGGCACCATTGTGGCATAATTTGTTAAGAGAAATTCAGAACACTTTTTCTACTCATGTTATGATATTTGTTACAAAAAATCACTGAGAAGATCCCAGTGGCTGCTAGTAAAACATTGCTATCAATAAAATGAATTATGCTAGGAACTAATTACTTATACAACTAAAGGATCAAATAAATTACTTCTGAAGATATGCTTATATAATAACAATATATCAATAGTGACTATCTCCTCTGATTTTCTTAAGAATTCATAAAAATGTCAAGCTCCCGAGACATTTTTTCCCCCTGAAAAATAAAGCTATTATCTTCTTGAATATTTATTTAGTGTGTCACATTTTGGCCTCCCGGTATTATAAGGCATCTCTTCATCAGCCTATAAATTCAGAACCAAATTATCCATATTCGTCCTAGAATTCTGTAATATGGGATGGATCATTTCTGAAGTAATTTCATTTAAACATGTTAAAGGTTCATCATATATATATATATATATATATATATACACACACACACACACACACACACATACATGATGGAAAATTTCAATGCTCAAATAAAGAGACTATGTAGACTATAAAAAAAGCTTAGGGAAGATCATAAATGGACATTTTTACATAATCTATATAATTGTATATTTACATAGCTATCCTTCTATCAACTTATTCATCTATTTATCATCATAGAATCTGCCACACTTGGAATTCTGATTGAGTTACACAGGTAAAAAGCTTAGAATTAGCCAAAAAGTTTAATCTACACAGCTCCCTATTGGCAATACATCTGTGCAGAAACTGTTGTCCATAAATAATTTCACATCAGGCCAGCTGTAATTCAAACTAATTACATCACTGACTTCAAGAGTTTGAGAGCTGCTTGTCTAGTTGAATTTGGCCAAGCCAACTCTTTTTTTAGTTCTACTACCTTAACATTGACATGACATTTTGCGAACCAGTAAGAATCTGAATGGCCCAATTGAAAGCTAGAAGTGCTGTCTGGCTCTCCAAAAGAAGCATAAAGATTTGCAAAGTGAGTAGCAAAAGGCTAAAAATAATCTACATAAACCAATTATTCTAAGGCTATCTAAGCACATTCCGACCCACCCACCTTCATCCCCTTGTCCCGATTATTTGCATAACCTAAAAATAATGAGAAAAAAAAAAAAGATTAAGAGAGTCTTTCTACTATAAAGTTTTGCTATCCATGTCTTTTTCAGTCATTTCTGAAGAGCAAAACTCGTTTCTTTATTTTAGAGGTTAAAAACTCAATTATTCTTAAAAGGCATTTCTTAGGTTTTATTAAATATCCTGAGAAGTCTCATTATTCCATAAAATTTAGAGAAGTTGATTTGTCATTATGCTAATATTTTTAGATGAAAAGAATTTCAAAAGTATATTACTTATCATCTTAAGTTAGAAGCATGAGCTTTATTGAACTAGGAAGTGGGATTAGTAGATTCATATCACTAAGCCTAATTTTACAGTTACCTTACTTAAGTTTTTAATATAGCATAGGTCTTCTTTTCAGGTGTTAATAGAAAAATCAATTTTACATCACAACAGCTGTGATCACTTTAAATACCACAGCTGTCATAAGTTGAACATAACCAATTTGAACATCTAAGGTTATGTTGCAAATGTAACAAAATGAAAGCTTGATGAGCTTCATGATTTAGTCTCCCTCCCCCACTCCTTTAAGTAAAACTCCCAGTAAACTATTACAGAAATAACCTATGTACTTTCAAATTCAGCTTTTATTTCTGCCCAAGTCGGCCTAAGAATGGAAATAGAATTTCATTTTTTTTTTTTAAACAATACTTCTGTGAAACTGGAGAACATGTTTAATTATAAAACAGTACTGACTCAGGTAGCCTTAAGTTAAGGAGCTGCTACTGAAATTGAGAATTAATATGTTTAAACATTTTGTCAGGAGGATACATGATAGCTATAAAATGTTTTTAAATGTTAAGAATTTAAATGATTGCAGAGGACAAAAATAAAAATAAAAACTAGGATTTAAATAGCATCAACTAGTAGAAATCACTTGTCAAGTTCTTTAAAAATTCGCCTTTCTAGAATAAATTTAAAGTAAAAAATTTACAATTAAGGTGAAAAGTAGATAATAGAACTAAGCTTTCTGCCCTCACCCCCAACTCCATTAATATAAATCCTGTAGTAATGTGTTTATATTTATCCAAGTTATTCAGCATGTAACAAATTCTAAAATGGGTTTGGTGGCAGAGATTTCTTTCACTGGCATGAAGATTTTGGTTTTTCAATGTGAAATTATCTGCGGTAATGTGTGTGTGTGTGTATATATATATATACACACACACACATATATATGTATACACACACACACATCCCCATATATGTAAAACGTATTGTTAGTATAGTAGGAAATTAGTTAAGCATTTATTGTTAGCAATATTATGAAGAATACAAAAATTCAAAGTCAAATGTTTAAAAAAGAACATGTGTAATATTGAGAGAAACTAAAAGCATTTTTGTATTGATTGCACTTAAAGTGTTATACAGCATTATGTTAAAATCTTTTTTTTTTTTCCTAGCAAAATTCTAAATTCCGGTAGTTGCTCATATTTTAAATTTTGCCTAAATTCATGTAAAATAATGTTTTTAATCTCTCCTGATTTTCATCTACATCATTCCAACTGGTTTATTCTTTGGAGATAATAGATTACTTCATTTGGAATTTTAAAACTTCTATCAAAAAGCTGAACCGATACACGATTGTGTTCAGAGAAAACTTAGGAAGCAGGTACCAGTAAGCACCTTGCCTGTTACTTGCATTTAAATTTTCAAGTTGTTTTATGAAGAAGGTTGGAGGTTTTAGTTACCTCAACACAAGAAATAAGGCTCCCAAAGTAAAGCTATACTTTTTAAACATTTATCCTCCACCCCTCTATCACACAAAGGAAGCCTGAGAAAACAGCATTCATCCTCATGGATGTTGCGCCTCATCTACTGAATTGTAATAACAGGTGCAGTAATAATAATATGCTGGGCAATCAACTTTTTTACTCTGATTTGTCAGTTTAGCTTAATAATGCCATTAGGAATGTAAACATTTCTGCAATTTATATTTAAAAGTCAATAAAATAATGGGGTACAGAATTTATCCTTTTTAATTTTTTAAGTAATACATTTGATTATTTTAATCACGTCAGTACTTAACTGGATGGGGTTTAAATATGCATGTAACATCAATTTAATTTGTTTTATTCGTTGGAAAAGCTATTGAGTAATATGCCATTATTCCCTTTAAAATAGTGTAGCACATTCTGGAAAAGGGGAGGATGGAGCACCTCTACTATTATTATGCCTTTGAAGAAGGAGGCATTCTGAGCTTTCAGGAATGTCTTTTATTAAGCATATTAAAAAAAAAAAAAGTGAACTAAAGGGGGCGGGGAATCAAAGTATAACTATATAACTACTCTAAACAATAAGGGCTTTACATACTGTGGATAAACTTTATTGGAACAGCTATAACATTAATGTGGTTGGTAAATGCATCAACTATTTTTAAGACTGTGAGATTTTTCTTAACATAGCAATTCCCACTTGAACAGGCTTATTATTGGTGCAGTTGTTCAGTACTCTATAATTCTCACCCTTACGTTTTTGGAGGTGAAAAGCCAAGTCAAATGTTACCCTAGATTGTTAACATCCTCTATTCATTTTCAGGTCAGCTACAATGGAAGCAGCTGTAATGCAACTTTACCCACACTGCCCCACCAATTACTTCAACCATGCCCTCTCTCAGGATGAGTGTAATTTGGTCTCTATGAGAGCTCAGTCCTAGGTCTCGGGAGGATTAGAGCCAAAGCTTGGCTTTTGGGAGGGTGGAGTTTGAATTGAGACTGCTAAATACAATTCCTTGACATCTCAGGTGTTTTAACCTACTTTTTCCCATTTCATATTGTTATCCTAATAAAACAAAACTGATTTTTAAAAGACATCAAATATTATAGAATTTTCTACCTTTCCATAGGCGACTTATGAAATGTGGCCAGGATAATGCCAAAAATATTTGGATGACATTTGGTGATTTGCATATAGTAAATACTGACACAAGAAATCAGAATTTGAGAAAAGCTAGGTAAATGATTCAAAGTACCTGAAATTTAAAATGACATCAGAAATATGGATTGTTACATTCTAATCCATATAAAGTGTGTGATATAAACACATTTGTTATCAAAAGGCTGTCAACATTCAGTTTGGCACATGTGCCATGGAAAACCAGACATCCGGCATTGCAAATGAGATTTCCAAAGACTCATATTAAACCATTCTCAGTTCATATTAATCATTTTTAATTTTATATATGCATACATAGAAAATCTCTGTCTCTCACCCTACATACATATGTAACACACACAAGCCTTTTGTACACATTGGATAAAACATGATCTATTTAATAATATACATTTGTTCTAAGGCATTTTAGACATATGTAAGATCATAATATGCCATATAGTTGAGGATATGTATTAAATATTTTATATCCTTAGAAATATAAGTTTCTAGAGGAGCAAATATTAAACTTTCTGGAATACTACCTCATAAAGTGAAATAAACCAAAAAAAATTAAGGATTATTTGATTCCTCTCCTGGCAATGCTCATCTATTTTTCTTAGCACCTTAATAACTGTTTGGCTTCAAATCTATGAGAGTATTCCAGATTATAAATATTTTATAATCACATGGAATGTTAATTATGTTTTTAAAAATATATATGTTTATCCTATAAAAATTCACATTGCAGCACCTGGAATTTGACACTTCATCTAAAATATCAAGTGTATAGTTAAGTGCTACCTAAGATATGTAGTAGGGTCATGAGAGTCCAAAAAGAATCTCAGAAATAAAGCTTCAATCACTTACAAAAATACATTCACTGTGGAGAGAACAAGCGTGATGGAATACTGGTAATCCTGCAGGAAAGACCTGTTCATCACTAGATAAAGAATAGTTTTTGTGTCTTGAATGTCCTATGATTAAAAAGACAAGAGTGGATCTAATAAACAAATTGATATTTTTATTCAATATTATTTGAAAACGGCAAGAAAATTTGGTTCTCAATAACTTCCAAGACAATCACAAGTTGTATTTAAATCTATACATCACCACCTGACTAGAAACTAAGATTCTGTGAAGGTAGATTGACTAGGTGTATAGTTGGTAACTTGCATATTCATTCTGTAGGAATAATAATATTGCAATTACTTTCCCAATGGCATAGCTGTGTACAGACACTTGGAATAGAGTTAGTAAACAAAAATCCAAAACATATCCGACTAAATATGACAACATCTGAATAAATACTAGCCAAAATATAATAGACATTTTCCACAATAACTTTCAAGGAAGAAATCAAGCTTTGCTGTGCTTCGGCAATTTTATAGTAAAAAGAGCATAATGCAAACCACATTTATAGTGGAACAGGAAACAAACAATTCTTCTGCACAATTTCCTGTAGATCAGTGGGAAAGGTATTTAAAGACTGTATCTGCTATTAGATTTTTTTTTTTTCTCATAACCTCTTTGCGCCCCTTCCCTAGTTCTTTTCTACATCTTTTTTGATGTAATCTCAACAACAGAACTATAAGATGGCTATTATTAGAATATCAGAAGCGTATTAAATGATTTCAGGTAATTCAAAAATTCAGAATTAAATACAACTAACCCCATCTATAGCACATTTACATTTTCTTCCTATAATTCCTTCCTTAATTTTCTTCCTAAACTAGCATCACAAAGATGTTCACAATGGCTTTTTTGAATCTCACTTAGTATAATAACTGTAACTTAATCAGAGACATCAGAGAAAAATGCAGATACATTATCAAAATAAAGTGTCCAGTAGATTTTTTTAGCTTAAACTTCAAATAAGTAAGCAACATAAAGACATTTTTAAAAAAGAAATCTAATGCAAAATGTAAAATCTCTTTTTGATACTATATTTAAAAAGGTAACAATGGATTCTTTTACAAAGTCATTATTATATTAAAAAGATTTAAAAATGTATGAGTGAAATGAGAAGTTTCAAGACAGACTTTGTATATAACATTTTGCTTCCTTAACATAAGTGGGGAACATCAAAATGATATTAGTTTATGAAATAACAAAATGTTCTATAAAAGCTACAAAGCCAAAAAAGTGATCTTTTTTGCACTGTTACTTTCATTTCTAATCACAATTCTGAAAATAGTAAGTACATTAATTATCCCCCCCTTTTTTTCTCTTAAAGCATCGGATGTTAATTTGCATAGGCGACATAAGATGGAAAACTTTTCTCTATAGTATTAGTTGCTTATAACTGCCCAAACTAATTCTGGTGTTTATGAAGATAGGAGTGCAAGCAAAATCTATTTTAAAATGTTGCTTCTTAAGGATAAGCAGTGCACAATCCATGGCTAAATTCTGATTCTCAAATTATGATCCATTAATGCTACACATTGAGTGATTATAGCATTATTTAATAGTCGTTTTAAAATAAAGGTTGTTGTTGCCTCAATTGAAGAAACAATCCCCACCTCATTTTAATAGGAAAATCTTCATATTAAACAAAAAGATTCAGATGTTAATTCTGGTCTGTATTTTGATAATAAGTAGGGAGCAGGAATTTATGTTATTAATTGCTCTATGTTATCAATATCAGAAATGGTGCTATATACATTCATTTTCGTCTATGAACTTTAGGAAGTTGAAAAGCTGCATAATAAGCCCAGGAGACAGAATGTACACACAAAAAACTCATTATCATCTACTTTTTTGAGATTTGATGACTTGACAAATAACTATTTCAAAACAACTAGTTTGAGACATGGTTTGAAGCTTGTTAGTATAAAGCAAAAAGAGCAATTACAATAATTATAGGTTTCTCTATACGATTTAACACATGCACATGCTGGTGAGAGTTGATGATTTGATCTTAAATTACCATTAGGAGAAAATTTTGCCACTTTTGTTTTAATTTGATTCTCAATAATTTTATTTTATGGGTTTGTGATATTTTAACATATATGCTATTTGACCAAATAATTACTTATTAAAATCCTAGTTTGATGGAAGTGTAAGCAGCTATAAAAATCTAATTTAAAGATTAAAAACACATTGATTCCAGACCAGTTAATGCTGGATGATAGTTATATCAGGATGAAACATATACTCAATGTACCAGACTAATGAGATTGTAAATAGGAGACTTTAAAATGAAATTGTAATAATTTATTAGCCTAGAAGCATGTTCCCTGTCATACTAATATAACAAGTCATACTTTTTAATGTTATTTTTGGATGAATATGACATTTAGCAAAAACGAACTGTCTCTAAAGAAAATCGTTCATCCTTGTTAAGTTCAGCAAAGAACTCACCTGAGGTAAGGTGTAGATACTCCTCTCCTCCCTCCCTCTTAGTAGACTCTACCTGATAGTCACATTCACTTGGCCATTCCAGTATATTAATTTTTAGTGGCGCTGGCTTTTATGGAACCCACATTTCAAGAAAATTATGCATTTTTCAAAAATAATGAATATTATTTTCTAGGCAAGGTAGATACAAAAATCTTTAATAATTCTGAGTAATAGGAAATTTAAATTTTTCTCTGATTTTCTGAAAATACTTTAGGTAATTTTATTAATTCTAATAGAAAATTAGAGGAAAAAAGCTTTTGTAGATCCTGGACATATATTTATATATGTATAAATATACACATGTACACACACACACACACACACACACACACACACACATATAGATAAATAATAGTTGATCTGCTTTTACTGTCCTTGCCTTTCCATGGTAACCTAAATTCATAGTGCTTTGGAATGATTTTGCATTTTTCTTCTTTTGTTTATTCCCAGGGAAGACCTGCTTCCTTCCGCTGGTTGCTCTCAGTTCAGAGAGTTCAAACTGAATTTAAACAAGTAATTGACTTGTCATTGAAAAAAAAAAAGAGAGAGAGAGAAAAGGAATTCAAGAGCTGTGTCATCTGTA
Source organism: Antechinus flavipes (assembly GCF_016432865.1). Taxonomy (NCBI): domain Eukaryota; kingdom Metazoa; phylum Chordata; class Mammalia; order Dasyuromorphia; family Dasyuridae; genus Antechinus; species Antechinus flavipes. The sequence goes on along the minus strand of NC_067398.1, from coordinate 352,064,024 downwards.
GAGGAAAACTTGTGCAACAAATAGCTAATCATAAATAACTCCTACTATCTGAACAAAAAAAAAGATATATGTATATGCACTCATAGTTCATGTATACATATAGAACAACAAACAAAATAAAACCTAGGAAATGTAAAGCATCATCGATAGGCATTTTGAACAATTAACGCATGGTATACATGATCTCCGCAAGATTCCTGGCACCAAATCAAAAGCTGTACGATATAGAATTGCAGCCAGATCAATGCACACTGCCTAATAAACAAAAATCATTTTTCAAATGTACATATAAAGACTTTAAAAAAATGAGAGAGAATTGGTCCCCAAAATGGAACTCTCACAACTTGGAGCAGGTAGTATTTTCATTTAACAAAGCTACATTGAAGGATTAGCGACAACTAGTCACTTAAAAATATTTTCTGGTGGTGTTTCAACTCGCTGTTTTTTTCCTTGACAATGTATCTATAATTTTGCTTTTTCTTGTTTTAATGAATAGATATGTATCTCCATATTTGTTTTTAATAAACATTAAAAACAGTTCCTATTAATATATTGCCTATGATATAGTCATCTTGATTTTATGAATACCATCCTCTTAAAAAAACAACCAAAATATTTGGCAACCGAGAAGGCATATTAGTGATATGATGTCATATTCAGCATTTTTTATGGTACAGGCAACTGGCAAGCCGTGAGAATGAGATACATATGAAAGATTCCCATTCTGTATATGAGTGCAAATGTTCACAAGTTAGTCTGCATTTGATTTTAATTTCACTTCAGTTTTTTAAGAGAAGCAGTTAAAAGTAAACTTGTAAAAATATTATGTTGTCATCTTAAAAAATATTATGCTGTCTGATAAAAAAGAAAATGCTGAAACATGGTCATCAAAACTCTGTTCTGATACATAAGTACTGTCGATATATTTCTTGTTTACACTGTAATGTTCCAGAGAATCTCTCTATTTACTGACAATGATAACATTCAGGAACTTTTCATTTCTTAATCAACTAATCAGGCTAAGTGTAGGAACATCATAAAGATCACTAATAAAACCTTAAAAATTACAAATGACAAGTAACTAACATTTACAAATGATAGACTGTTAAAAAAAGATTTGGCAAATTATCCTAATTTTCATCTTTACATGTTTAAATATTTTATTTCATCATTTAACTCCCTAAACTGTTATGTTTTAAGAGTACATTTTTTTGACTACACTAAACCCATATTCTAACACAGAATGAATTTTTAAATTGATTAAGAAATAATATTTTTGTAAACTTTCCCCAGGAAGCTTTTAATATTCTAAAGTAAAAGTAAAATACAATATTATTTCAGCAGATGTCCATTCATGAAATGGACTTTCCTGGATGAAATTGTTTCTTCTAACTAAAACATACTACATACTCAAAACACTTTTATGTGTATATATAAATCAATATGTGTATATATATGTATATATATGTACATATATATATTTATACACACAGATAGAGATAGCTGTCATGCACATATATAATATACTTACACACTAACATGCATAGAGAAATACATACACATGTTTAGTTTGTTCCAATCCCTATAACTGAATTGGGCCTTCGTAAAAACTATAATAATTCTCTTTTAGTCCAACTTCCATATTCTCATTAGTATCAGATGACATGAAAGTTTTAAAAAACATAAAAGATAATATTTATAAACAGTTCGTTTTCATCTTCCTTACCTATTTTATTTTTCTTTTAGCAACAGTTCTTTCTATTCTATTCCCCCAATGATATTCCCCAGCACCACCACCCCCCACATACCGATTTGAAAATACTGAAATCCTTTTCCTTCCCAGGGCCCAGCCAGAGGAAAAAAAAATAAACCTCCAGATGGCAAGTATAAACCTTCTGCTGGGGTTATGCACAAAATACCAGACACATTTTTTCTTAAATAAAGCATTTCTATTGGGGTTGGGGGGGGGAATGAGGAAGAGGACACATAGCAGAAATAACTTACAATATTATTATGTGCAAAAATGGCTCTTCTTTATCTTAAAAAAAAAACAAAACAAATCTTGGTTCTACTCTTTCACTTGCTTTCTCAGGTTCACATCCTATATCTATTTTTCATCTGTCAGTTTTTGCCAATCAAATCCATCTCACTGTAGGTCCTGCTAACATGGCTCTCAAGATTTCACAAAATCTCAGGACACTGAGAAACTTACCCCAATTCTCTTCTTATTCTAATTTGGGATTTTTCTATCAGTTGAACTGTACTGCTCCTCATGTTTTCTTTTCTTTTTTTTTAAAAGCCAGTTGGAATTAGCACAAATATTCTAAAAGTATTCTTCAGTCTAATAAGCTATCAAGTTTCTCTAACTGAAAACTTTCACGTTATGAAATACTTTCCAAGGCTCTGAAAGCATCCTCATGCTTTTTTGTTTGTTTGTTTGTTTTTTTTCTAAGTATGACTAAAAGGCAACAATAATATTCTAGTTCTGGTAAGTAATAAATATTTCATGGCATCAAGGAAGATGGAATAGTCCTGCACAACTTTCACAACAACAAGAACTGCATATGATGCTCATTCTTACGACAATAAAACTTGTCAAAATTACACCTTTAATTACAGAGTTAGCTTACCGCTTTCCCATTATAGTAGTACATCAAAGAGTTTCCTCCCATGCCAGGAATTGTGTATGCGCAATACATGGTCTTGTATTCTTTTTTCTCCTCAGTACCACTCTAACAACTTTTATTTCAAACTCGCTGTCCCTTTTTTCACAACAATTCCTTCAGTTGCATTTTCCCATATGGCCGGGCCAAGCATGGTGAATATGCAAAGCAGGAAGAGACCATTCCTGACGTGAGGGTGGGGGGAGGTGGCTAGGACTCTTCTGTCAGACAGTTAACTTTCCACAGCAAATCTGGAAAGCAGCCCAGCCCTGATTTAGCAGTAATTCCTAATGCATACAGGAGATAGATTCAACTTTTCCAATGTATTTTTATTAGTTTCTCGAATAATGCAGATTCTTACACATTTCTGAATTCTTCACTTTTTGTTCCAATCACCCTTTTCTTCCCTAAAATTTCCACTCAACTGCCTTAGGGTAAAAGTGGAATAGGGTCCATTATTGAGCAGAATACAAATGCAGTTAATTGACTCCCCCTCTCTCTCTCTCCCTCTCTTTCTTTTTTGTTTTAATTTGATTAAAAAGCGAGTGGCAGGAAGGGAATCGTATGATGCACATCTAATAACTCTGCCATCTGTCTCTGCTGCTGGCTAGCTCCCAGCATTGTACGCAGCTGCCTGAGAACTCGACTCAGAGAAAAGGGAGGAAAAAAAAAAAAAAAAAAAAAAAAAAAAAAAACAACGTCTCTGACCTCGCTCAAAAGGAGAGAGGGGCAGTGTTTTCTGACTGCTTGGTCAACAACCTACAAAACGAGGTTGAGGAATGAAACAGAGTAACACTGCTACAAGCCTGGGGTTTTGCAAGCCATCAGCTTCCCTTTTAATCGATGAGAAGAAGTGGTAAATGAGTGAACTTAATCTTGCCATGCAGCAGGCGTTTGTTTAAAGGGGAGCCAGTGTAATAAAATGGGATGCTCAAAGCTCTCTGAATAGTCATCCACAATTGGCGATTTCTTAGTTTAGGTGTTGGGTGTCTTGGTGTGGTTTTTGGTTTCGCTGCCCCCACCCACAGTTTATTCGTTTGCATTTAGTTGAGTTTGGAATATCTTGAACGGAGAATGATTTACAGCTGTCAAGTTTTGAAATCAACTGCATCACATCTGCAAATTTCCAGGAGTTTGTGTCTTTTAAATTAGTCATATTTCTATATCAACCTTCCAAAAGTACTCCAAACAGATTTTATTTTATTTTATTTTTTTACCACTGAAGTTAAAAGGAAATCATTCGATCGTCAATTTTAGGTGGATAACACCCAACAAATGTTTTTCAACTCACCTTCTTTTGATCAGAATGGAGTAATAAACTATTTTAAAGCTACAGTAATTTTCAGAGGTTGGATTCTTTCCCTTAATTTTCTTTATACTGTGCTAACTAGACTGAAAGAAAAGAACGAGAGAAGAAAGAAAGAGAAAGAGAAAAAAAAAAAAAAAGGAATACTGAGACTGACTTCAGCTTGCCAAATTCAGAGCATCACAGGAAAGGAGGGCCTCTGGGAATTGATCCCAAATGAAACTAAATCATTTGCATATGCCGAAGCAAATGCCATCCGAGCATACAGCTATTCTCTAGAATCAACTTTAATAATTCAAAGCACCTATTTCCTTACAACTCAACGTGGCAACAAAACACATACAGTATTAATAAACAAGAAGAGATTATGGTGTTGATTCTGAAGAGCAAAGTCTTGGCTAATGGCTGAAAGTTTTTTCCACACTTCTAAAATAAAGGCAGACACAGGCACAAGTGGATATAGGTAGATATGCATGTGTTTATCCATTATTAGAACACAGATATGTATAACACACACATATATGTCCATGTATGTATGTGTATGGAAGGAAAAGAGGTTTGTCTAACTCCCCTGCTCTGCATTTATTCTGGAGGTCCCCAGAGGTTTGTGTAAACAGTACTTGAATTATAATCACACATTTCATTCAAATTTCATGCTTTGAGGATTTTTTCCTCATTAGAACAGTTAGTTGTCAATCTGACAGGATCACATTTGTAACCTTTAAACCACCCTCAGTGTTTAATACAGAAGGTCAGAGTTCCCAACTATTACAGGTCATTGTGTAAAAAACACCAGTTAGAAAAGGCACTAAGATACAAAAAAAAAAGAAGAGATTTAAAAAAAAAAAGAAAACTTTATTTTTAGAAAGCTGTTTCTAGATTACATCTAAATTTCCATAGTTGAACTGCTTGAAATATTTCTAAACAATGAATTTATTTCAATAAATAATATTACTGTTTTGTTTACATTATTTTCTTGAATATATTAAAAATATTTGAATCTTTTATATTAATTTCTTTAGCTAGCATTTTTAATTAAACTAGAAATTTATAAACTTATAAAATTTTCTCTTGACTATGTGATTGGCAAGTTCATATTCAAATACATATTCTAATCTGATAAGGTGTAATGGATTTTTTAAAATCTACAAAATCATTTTAGAGAAATGAAAATCATACAACTTTTTAGACAGAATCATTAAGATTGAGTTCTAATGAACGTATGGAAAAGAATAGAGAGTTTCATGTGTGTGAGTAATAAAGTACAGTAATTAACAGAGACATAAGATTCTGAAAGCTAATCCTTGAATATCAACTAATGAAAAAAGGAAATTTACTATAGATCAGTTATATTTCATTTTTATATTTCTGACCTTGAAGCACATATCTACCTTTAAATTCAAGTCAAGGTTTCTTCTTAAGCTCACTTTCTTTGCCTTTAGACTGAAAATTTGAGGATGCAAGAAATATATTCCATGGGAGGTTAAGCATATATGAAGTGTGCGTGTGTGTGTGTGTGTGTGTGTATGTGTGTGTTTGTAGAGAGAGACAGAGAAAGACAGATACAGAAGAAAAAGCAAGAGAGAGAGAGAGAGAGAGAGAGAGAGAGAGAGAGAGAGAGAGAGAGAGAGAGAAAGAAAGATTGAGAATGTGAATGAACATTTTGTTCTGTACCAGTGATTTAGACAGTTTAAGAAATCCCAATATGGAAAATTCCTCCACAGGATGGAGACCATTAACTAACTCATCTCTGACTTGTATTCTTTCAGAGAGTGGCCTGAAGATAGGGAGAAGTTAAGTGTTTTGCCCATGGTGGGTCTGTGTATAATTTTCTAGCTCCAAGGTTAGCTTTTTATCCAATATACCAATGCTGCTTCTCACATTTTAACAGTAATAAGAAAGGTCATTATATGTGTATATATACATGTATACTTGTTTGCTCACACACACACAGAAGTAGTTGTATGACTAAAGTGAAAAAGAATGATACCCACAACAAAAATTAATCTACTCCCTGCAAATTACTTACAAATGTATAGAAGTTAAAGATGTGGTAATTTGTGATGGTATACAGTTCTCTATATAAAAATTAATGTTTTAATAATGGATTCAAATTTTTTCATGAAATTATTGATTAATTTAAAAAATGTCCAAATTATTCTTTCTTCTTCTGAAGAAACTATATAGTATCTTGGATTTTCTTTATAGAGTTCAACAATCAAAATGAAGAGTTAGGATCCCTTATCATCTACTCTTGTTTCTTAGGATTAGGGTAGAATTATGAAGTCACTATTTTGTATGCCTTTTTGGGAGTAACCATAACTTCTCCCACAATTTATAATATTAAGGTTATTTTCAATAAATATTTGTTGCATAGATGAATGAATCATGTAATTTTGAAGTCCTATCATACAAAGGGAATCATTTTAGGATTTATTCACTCAACCCATTTGTGTTACTTCAAGGAACAGAAAGAAATATAAAACCAATTTGTACCCTGAGAAAGTTTATGAACTAGTTTAATAGAAATGATTTATATAGACAAAATAAGGAAAAAAATTAAATATAGAGTTACATTGTAGATAGAAAAGGCAGACAATTTAATATATGGACACAAAACAATTAGGAAACAAGAGTCTTGTATGTAATAAAATGTTTGGAACCTAAGTGGCTCATTGGATAGAGGGCTAGGCCTTGAATCAAGAAGACCTGGGTTCAAATGGGAATTTAGACACTTAATAGAGGTATAGCCCTTAATAGAAGCAGTTCACTTAATCTCTTTTGCTTAGGCCATGGGAGAGGGAAATGGCAAACTACTCCAATATTTTTGCTAAGAACACCCCATGGACTATACTGTCCATGAGGTCACAAAGAGTTGGATATGACTGGACAACTGGACAACATACAAAAAGTGTTCACTTAAAAAATTGAAGGCATAATTTTTCAAGCACTATTAAACTGATTCTAATTCTTAGTTGAAGAGATAGTCCAAAGAAATTGTAAGTTTTTAGAAGATCAAAAATAGCTAATTTATGCAAAGAATACATAGATCTCCAAGAATCCTTTCAATATGAGGGTCAAAACCAATGACTGCAATTTGTTATGGTGGACATATAGAACTGATTACCATATCCTTATATAAATGAGGATTGCCAAAAAATGATTTTGTTTAAAATGTACCTAAATGAATATTTTCCAAATAGTGCCATTTAATTTCAAAGCATCAATTGCCATGTGCTAAGTCTGCCTAGATGAGAAAAATATATGAACCATGCATTTCTATCCTGGGAAGCTATTTTCTACCCAATATAGTCTTTGGTCTATCACAAGTCTTCTGGTAAGAAGAAGAAATCTCTCAAAATACATATAGAATAATATGACAAGAAACATTTAAAAAAAACAATAAGAACTAGTTTTTGTTGGTGTTTTAATCTCCACATGCAATATTTTCAATTTTGCATCGAGATGTAACATAACCACTTAAGGGATTTCCACTGAGCCAGGCAAAGGCAGATATTCTACACCACATTTAGTTGATCCAGAAAGCTGTTATTAATGAATGCTGCTCAAAAGTTAAGCCCATAGTTTTTTGCATTATCCCAGTAGGAGTCACTATCAGTTCTAGAAATTTAATTCATAAATTCACAAAATCCATAAATGAGTCAGTTTGCATGGAGAGATTTATAACATATACATTACAATGAATTTTCAACAAACACTCATACCTATATAATGGCATTTAAGATAATGTAAGGCATTTATTGTTAACTTCTAAGAAGGGGCATAGTGTCATAGAAAAATGGTCTTTGGAACAAGTAAGACTTGTATTCAAATCCTGCCTCTCCTTCATATTACTTGTGTGACTCAAATGTAAATCACTCAATCTCTGAAGGAATAAATTATCCTGGCTCCAAACTCTCTAAAATTCTAAGTTCCAGATGAGCTGGGGTTCTACGTCAATCAGATGGAGTTTCCACATACAGAATTTTCAATCACAGATCTGCATAAAACTCTCTCTCTCTCTGTCTCTTGTTCCTTTAAAGGAAATAGCCAATTAACCAAATCATATACAAAAGGTTCAGTTATGACACTGAAGGTATAAATGAACCACAAAACCACAGTGATGTAATGATAGTAAAACTTAACTGGCCTTTTAGCTTAACATCAGAAATGTATGGATATCACTGAACAATTAAGTCTCATTGTTGAACATTATCACAGATTCTAAGATTCATGTATATATAGTTACTGACAATTGTAAAATTATGATAATTCATAATAATATCTTAAAAGGCAAAGCTTAGACTATCATATAATGTTCTTTCTTTTCTTCATTTAGGACATATTCTGTATATATAAAACCCCAAACAAGGGCCTTTTTTGATGATTATGCATTACTTTGTTACTTCATGTGTAAGATAAGGTAGAGGACATCTTGAAATCTTCCCCCACCTTTGGGGGAAAGTTTGTAATAGGGAAGAACTACAACTTATATTACTATAACTTAATTATAGGCTTGTTATAATAGCACAACAAATATATCTCTAAATCTAGCATCAGGAAGATTCATGTTCATGAGTTCAAATTCAGACACAAACACCTACAAGCTATGTGATCTTGGGCAAATTATTTAATCCTCTTTGCCTTGGTTTTCTCATCTGTACAACAAGCCAGAGAAGGAAATGGCAAATTACTCCATTATCTTTGCCAAGAAAACCCTAAATGGGGTCATGAAGCCTGAAATGACTGAACAACAATAAAAATATTAATTACAGGGGAAAAGAAAGTGAATCTGTGTTACATGAGGGATGGAGATAATGGGGAAACACACCCCTTATTAATAATTATACCTGTTATTATATCTTATATCATAATTGTCACACAACATAATTATATAACATTTTAAGATTTATAAAGTGCTTTCCTCATAACAAACTATGAAGTAGGAAATGCCATATTACTATTTACATAGTAAGAAAAATGAAGCTCAGTACTTGTTCCTGTTCATAAAATTATTTAATGTCAGAGTGTAGACTTATATTAGAGTCAGCTGACTCTAAAACCAAACTCTTTTCTGGTCTACTTAAGTCCTTGACTTTTCATTCCCCTTTATCTCCTAATATCAATCTACTCTCCTCAACATTTTTTACATTTTATCTTCCAATTTCAATTCTTATTTTTCCTTGAAGGCTAATCTCAGATGGTATCTTCGCTATGAAGCTATTCCCATTCTGCCTTACCCTCCCATGATTGGTAGCACTCTTGACTTCCTCTCATTATTTATTCACCAGTATATATTCTGTATTACACAGTTGAGGATTCAATTTTTGAGAAATGAGGACAGGGACTTTCTTCTTTAAAAATTTTTTTTGTTTTCACACCCTCAGTTTCTAGGACGGTTCCCAGTATGTAGCTGGCACTTGATAAACAAAGCTAGATTGTATTATTCACTATTGTGTTGTGTTGCATTGCATATTATACAATACTTATAAACATTCATATAGTTCAAATATTAAAATCCTCAGCTGTATAGATTCCTTTATTGTATATAAGAAAATTGTAGCCACCAGCTCCTTATCACCTCATGCCCCGACAATTGCAGAAAGTTTTACAACTAGTATCCTTGGCTCAATTCTCCCCCTATTTCAATCCATCCCTCTCTCAGCTATAAAAATGACCTTCCTAAAATTCAAATCTGACTTTGTCATTATTCTCCTCAATAAACATCAGTGGCTTTCAATTACTTCTCAGACCAAATATAAAATTCTGTATTGGCTTTTTAAAGACATAACCTGGCTTTTTTTTCCCCTCTCTAATCTTTTTTACGTTTTCCTCCTCTGCACATATTAATCAAGATTCCATGATATTAACTCTTGTTGTCCCTCAAATAATACATCTCCTAACTCTGTGCCTTCCCACTAGCTATCCCTCATGCCTGAAATACTTGCTCTGTTGACCTCTGCTTCCTGGCTTCCTCCAAGACTCTGCTCAAATGCCATTTTATGGAGGAGGATTGTTCTATTCTTTCCTTTCTCCACTGCTAGTCCTTTGCCTCTGAGATTACCTTCCATTTACATTGTATAGATTCTTTTTTTGCATGTTGTTTCCTCATTGAATTATGAGCTTTTCAGAACCAGGAGAACATTGTACACAGTAGGAACAAGATTGTGTGATGATCAATTGTGATGAACTTGACTCTTCTCAACAATGAGATGATTCAAAATAATTCCAATAGACTTGGAATGGAAATGCTAATTGTATCCAGAGAGAGAACTATGGCAATTGAATATGGATCAAAGCACAATATTTTCACCTTTTTATTATTTTTCCCCTTTCTTGTGATCTCCTTCCTGGTCTGATTTTCCTTGCACTGCATGACAAATATGAAAATTTGTTTTATAGGATTGCACATATTTAGCCTGTATCAGATTGCTTGCTGTCTTGAGGAAGAAGGAGTTAAGGGAAGGAGAGAGAAAAATGTGGAATACAAAGTTTTATAAAAATGAATGTTGAAACTCTCTTTACATGTATTTAGAAAAATAAAATACTAATACAAATGAAATGTGAGCTTTCTAAGGTAAGGACAATGTTGTTTTCTTCCTTCACATCACCAAAGTTTAGCACAGGATCCAGAATACAGAAAGCAATTAATAAAGGCTGAGTAACTCTTAGTATAAATATGGGGGTGGGATGATAGACAAAACCTGACTTAACAAACTAGATTCTATCAACAAATTCCCCTCCTAAATTATCTTGTGCAGAGCTTATCTACACAAAATGTTTTTGTCCTGAAAAATAGTCAATCTTCGAATTGTTCAAGCAGTGTAGGGCATTTTTCCTGAATTAAGTATATATACACCAAGTCTTATTTTAAAAGAGATAAAAACTTTTAGCTCTGGATTCCTCAATTTCTCTGTCTGATTACAGACTGAAGAGGACATTTCTCATATAACCTTATAATACTGAAACTTACCCAGCCACACTAATTTTGAAAAGTGCAAGCAACCAATTAATAACAAAGTCTCCATGATTTCCATGGATGTATGGCAGGAATACAGGAAAACACAAAGATGGATTCATCAAATTCTTGTTATAGTCTTCAAAGTACTTAAACTCAACATTTTGTAAGCATCTAAAACGTTTGTGCTACATGAGGAGTATAGGAAGAGGAAAAATGATAATACGTGCTCTCCAGGATCATACAGGTTCTCCCTTAAGGATAAATATGTACATAAATCAATACAATATAAGGCAGAAGATAGTAAAATCACTTGAGGTCAGGGAATGCTATGTTTTTGTTTTTGTATCCTCAGAGCTAACTGAAACTGAACAGCAAGGTAACATTACAGAATAAGTGCTTTAATACATTTTGAGGAAAGAAAACTCACTTTCAGTTGGGATTTGGGAGCATGATGATGAGGTATCATCAAAGCTTTTACAGCTAGGTTTTAAATGATGGGCAAGATGAGGCAAGGCTAAGTGGTAGAGCACCTTCCTTAATTAGTTCAATTTCTTTTTCATAGCTTGTTCCATATGTCTTGTTTTTATGAACAGAATCCAAAAGATACCATATCAATAGATGATCAATAGATCATCTTCTAGATAATATTCTACAAGACCGACTGACATGGTGCTATGTATTAGTGGAGTCCAAATATGTATCTCAAGTCTAACAAAATATGGGCTACTGTAATATGAAACATTACTAAGAGACAACTGCAGTCTGAACAAAGAAAATGAACATCCAGAGTAGCTGTCAGTACCAGAGCACACAAGAAAATTTCCAATCATTAATCTGCAGTGAGACTTATACCTGTTAAAGTGATATTCTAACATATTCCTAAAAAATAAATGATAAAAGATATGTAATAAAACTGCATTTTCAAGAGACAAAAAGAAATCTTATTTAATTTCCCTCTCACCTCAACTCCAAGAGCCTGGAAAACAATCTCCACCTCCATGCCCCTGGGATGCATGGAATGTTCTTGAAAAAAAAATCTTCATCCTGACCTAGTAGAACTGGGGGCATGTTATACTCAGCCAGGCCAAGAGTTCAGAACAAAAACAAACCGTTTCTATTCTGAGACACTGAAGTGGTATCTCACTTGCTGGACAAAATAACAACAGAGACAGAGGAAGCTGACTCAAATTATGGTACTTCCCTAGATAAAGGGAGGTATGCATTTACTACATTCACCTGAGCCAAATGGAAGCATGAGGCAATTTTTTCCTCCTCCAGAATGGAGAAGACACATTTTGCCCTGAGATATAGTAAGGTCAAGGAGGAGAAGTCCCAGGTGTGTGTGTGTGTGTGTGTGTGTGTGTGTGTGTTTTCTGGAAGAGGGAGGAAAATTTCCCTTTTTTTGGGACCTCTAACTATTATACCTCAGCAAGGTCTCACTCCAGACGGTATATGGGGGAGAAGAGATAATTGTCATAGCATCTGGATGCAGGATAAGCACAAAAATAAATTGTGTTAATAAAAAATGGATTTATCTTTGCATTAACTAATAATCAGACCAAATAAAAATATCCTCACCTCACTATTGAAGTGTTTTCTTTAAAATATGAAATTTGCTTATGCTCTAAAGCAGATTTTTTAAGGTTTTGTTAACTATTTAAACATCAATGCTTTTAATCATAAATACATTGAAGAAAACGTAGTATAGTATGATTTAGAGTCAGAAAAACTAGATTTCATCCACAGCTTAACTATTTATCTGTAAGACCTTGGGCAAGTCAATTCAACAAAAGGATTAAAGATATAAAAGTTTCGGAGTCTTGAGATTCTCTGCAAGTGTCATATAATTTTATAATAATTCAGGCAACAAAGAAGCATCAGGTGAGATGGAATATAAAATCTATCAAATCAGTATTTATTTAAATGAATTATTGATTATAGTAAATCAAACCATGAATTTAAATGAGGATCTTCAAAATAACCTCAGTTATCTGATGTCTACCATCCAAATAAAAAATATTGTGCACATTTACAAAATAAGACTGAAATATATGTTTTCACTGTGCTAACACAGCACAAAAGTAGAATGAATTGTTTGGGCAAATACCAATAAAATTTAAAAACTTCCTTTCTAGGCCATCTGAATATAGCTTGGGTGGGCAGTGACAAAAATTATTAAAAATCAAATGGTATCACTGATCTTTGTGATTTCATTTCTGCATGGACAAAAATTCACTTTAAAATCTTAGTAAAGTGAATTAGATTACTAAGAAGTTAAAGGCAGGAGAGTCATCACCAACTCTTTTGACAACAGATTTTACTTTTCCAAACTTTTATCCTGGTCCTCTTGTCAATGAGAAAAATGACAAAAAGCCTTCTAAATAAACATATACATCTGACATCTGTCTTAAAATGAGCTGAAACCTGGAAAAGGTCAGTTTTCTGCTTTGTTCACTAAGTTGTGTGGGGAAGTCAAACAAAGTAGGAATTTCCTCTGCTTATAGAAAATGGTATTTTTTTCCTGACATCTGCTTGCAGGGTCTGTACACCATGTACTCGAAGAGTTTGAGAAAAGTATTATATTTCCACTGTAAAAAAAGTGGTTAAGTCAAGTCAACAAGCAATTATTAAACACTTACTATATGCCAGGAACTGTGCTAAACTCTATAAAATACAATAAAAGGCAAAAAATGTCATTGCCCTCAAGGAGCTCACAATTTCATGGATGCATTCAAAACGCAAACAACTATATATACACCAGATGTTTAGGAGTAACATGGAAAATGCTCTCAGAGCTAAGCGCCTAACATTAAGAAGGAATAAAAAAAAGCTTTTTTCAAAAGGTGGTATTTTAGCTGAAATCTGAAGAAAGCCAGGAGAACCAGAAGTGTAAATTAGGAGGGAGAAAATTCCAGACATGGCCTAGAGCAGGTGAAAATGTAGAGTCAGATGAGGAGAGTGTATTAGGGTGCCAGAGACATTAGATTAGGGTATATGGAGAGATTAAGAAATAAGAAAATTGGAAAGGCAGAAAGGAATCAGATTTTGAAGGGCTTTCAAAGACAAACAGGATTTAATATTTGAATCTAGAATCAAACAGGGAATCCTCTGAATTTTGGAATGGGGAATTAAATGGGCAGAGCCGCACTTTAGGAATATCACTTTGATAGCTGACTGATAGGTTAGAGGGAGGAGACAGAGAGGTCAACTAGACTATTGCAATAATTCAGGTCTGAGGTAATGAGGGGAGGGACCAAGGGGGAGCACTGTCAGGAAAGAAGAGAGGAAATATGGGAGAGATGCAAAGATAGAATCAACAGGAATTGATAAATAAATTAGATATGTGGGAGGAAAGTGAAAAATGAGGATGATACTTAAATTGTGAACCTGGGTCATTGGAAGGATAGTATGATACCCTAATCAGTTACAGGGGCATTTGAAAGAAGGTTTTAGGGAAAGATAATGAGGGCAGTTTGGGACAACTAGAGTTTAAAATGTCTGCAAAACTTCTAGTAAGAAATGGAAAATATAAAATTGGAGATGGGAGACTGGATAACATGAGAGAGGTTAGAAGTTAAGGTTAGACAAATGGATTTGGGAATCATATGCACAGCAATTATAATTAAATTCATGGGAACTGATATTATCACCAAGCAAAATAGCATAGAGGGAAAAAAAAAAAAGAGAAGCGGGCCCACGATAGAGCTGTGGGGGAATAACATCTGCAGATATTGATATTTTGGTTTTTAAAGGGTTACAGGTGGGAAAGGATTATCATCACTCAGGTATTAATCTAACTTGTTCCCTCTTTATTTTTTTTCCTTTTGGATTAAATTTATGATTTCATTAGTGCAGGAAATATTTTCTATTAGTGTATATTTACACTTATTCTGCAACTTATACTTTTATAGTCTTGTCTGGAGCACTGAGATTAAGACTTGCTTAGAGTCACATAACTAGTATTTTTCAAAAGTATGATTTAATCTTGTCTTCCTGATTCCATAGGTATCCTTTTATCCACAACAAGACATTGATTTACATTCTGCCATTTTATAGGGGAAGAAATAGACCCAGGTAGATTAAGTGACTCACTAAAATCATACAAGTAAGTATGTTTCAGAGGAAGCTTTGGAAGGAGATACTATCTCTCCAGATATAGTATTCTTTCCATGATACTGAACTTCCTCTTTTAAACTAAAAATAAACAGTCATCATCATCATCACCATCATCATTACTTCACAGATATATCATAAAAAAAACCACACCATACCCCTGCCTCATCTTTCTTTCCCCACTTTTAGCTGAAAACCTCAATTGTAATTTTTCTTTATAATAATCTAATATGGATATGGGTTCTATTTTATCCCAAACCTGTTCCTTCCATGACAGGGTGATAAAATCAGTCTTTTCTGATATCCTAAATTGGCAACTATAGTATCCATTTTAATACATCCATGAGGAAAAATGTTTACCTGCTACATCTAGGTAAGTGCTAGACTAAATTCCTTAAACTCATATTTCTATATCTTCTGGTTTTCTATGTGATGTAGTAGATAGACTACTAAGGAAATCAAAATCATCCTTAGATATTTACTAGCTGTATGACCCTGCATGAGTCAAATAACCTCTATTTGCTTCAGTTCCCTTATCTGTAAAATGGGGATATAACAGTTCCTTACCTCTTGGGAGGATCAAATGATATGACAGTATAGTGCTTGGCACATAATAAGTGTGCTATAAATGTTAGCTATTATTAATTTTGTTAATGACATCTAAAATCCCAATAGTTCTTATTGGTCCTGACAGAAGAATTAAAGAGGATCATGGAATTAAATTCTTTGAAGACTTCTGATTTGGATTGGAGGAGAAGGAGGGAATGGGGAGAGCAAAAGAAAAAGAAAAGAAGTTAGCCGAAAGGAAGAAGATGATGGAAGAGAAACATAGAGGGAAGGGGTAGAAGATATGACTGGGCTCCTTCCTACTCACTAAGGGAGCTTTTTCCTAAATTTTCAAATGAAGCCCATAGTTACCCACATCATCTAAGAGCAAATCTTCAACTCTACAAGAATGAAGACAATTGGGAAATTGTCTTCAAATGAGGACCCTCAAGACATCATTCCCATTTTACTATATCAATCTTTCTAGTAAAGTTTACTTCAGATTTCCAATTTAGCTAAATGTTTGTGGTTTTCTTGTTACTACACAGTGGCTAAGATACTATGGCCAAAACAATATTAGATTACATTGTGGAATTTAATTAAAGAAATAGCATGATATAGTATAGTTGGAAAAGTATTGTAATTGGTATAGGAACCCAAGATTCATTTTGACTGTGTCAAACATGTGTCATCAGGCAGGATATTCATGTAATTCTTTGTGCCTCGGTTTCCTCACATATAAACCAAGGAAGTTGGGATGGTTCTAAAAAGTCTATGCTGTTGTGATTATAATGAGGATAAATAAATAAAAATCTAAATTTTTGGATGATCTCACAAATAACCAATTAGAAAAAACCTAACAAATATTTCAATGGTCTATTAATATATTAATAAAGGGAAGAAAAGGCATTTATTAAACACTTAGTACATCACTAAGTATTGTGCTAAGCAATGTATATATAAATATATAAGCAAGTCAGTTGCCATCAGAGAGCTTACATTCCATCGAAAGGAACAATACATTTAGGGAGTGGAGGGGTGTGTGTGTGTGTGTGTGTGTGAGAGAGAGAGAGAGAGAAGAGAGAGAGAGAGAGAGAGAGAGATGAAGTATGGAATAATAGGGTAGTCTATTAGTACAGCCATGACAAAAGCAATGGTACCATTGATTTGATTACCGTTCTCAGCTTGAGGTCTCTGTCTCTGTCTCTTTCTGTAGTGTGTGTGTGTATGTGTGTGTGTGTGTATGTGTATATCCAGGTTGGCAGGAGATGGATGTGGTGAAGATGAATCTTGACAGGGAGTTCATAGTTGAATGGCTTAGAATCCCTTGGGAATGGCCTTGGGAGGTCCAGATAAATTATTTCTGAGGTGGATAAAGAAAAAAAGGCCCAAATACCTGGATTAGGGTGGCATTTGGCTTTTTCAGTTTTTCAGTGGGCATTTATAATTACCAGTTAACATGGAAGCCATTCGAATTTAACAATTGTCACTTCCATACTAGATTAGCTAATATATAGCAGTGGGAAGTTGTTAGTGCCTTATACTTTCACTAATTTTTCTTATATGTATGTCTTGACTATAGACAAGAAACTGAAATGTCTTCCTTCCACCTGTTAATTTCCTACCAATAATTTAAAGCCCCAAATAAGTGCCATTTCTTCCTTGAAAGCCTCTTCAGCCTTAGCATTTTTTGAGATCCTTTAATCTTATTATATAATATATGTATATTACAGTTATATGTTTGTATCACATTCCACTCCCCCTCAAATGAATTGGGAAATCAAGACTGAAGATCACATTTCATAATTCTTTATATCATGCATAGCACCTAGCACTCAGATATACAATTAAAATTTTTTACTAAAGGAAGTAGAAGGGAGAGAAAGGAGAAAGCACTTTCTCTTCCCTTTCAGACTTAAACCATGATTTAAGCTAGGAAATCCATGTACAGTGACAGTTACCACAAGAAAACTGACATGTACTTAAATTGCGAATCAAGTCTAAAATTATTAAATCCTTCCTGAGCTCAAAAATTCAACTTTTTTGAAAACATCTGTAAATATATATATGAATTAGATTTTTAGATGTTTAGATTTCAAAAAAGAAATAATGGCTTTTCTAGCTAATTCCTATAGCCATTTTCTAGCCTGGTAAAAAGTGTCATTCTCTTGGTGGTACTTTTCAAGAATCTAGATTATCAGTATAGTTTCTAGTAATTTATAAGACCACTAGATCTGACATATAGAACATAAGGGGATCTTACTCTTTGACAGCTGTGGTCATTATCACATAGTTCACGAGTAGCAAAGTCAGGATTTGAACTGAGGTTTCCTGATTACAGATGCAATCTTATTTTCATCTACTTTAAATTCTTTTTTGTTCTGAAAATTTCCAGTTGTTTTTCCTTAATGACTGAGGAGATATGACATAGCTATTTACACAAAACCAACAACACTCCAAAAGTCTAATAGAATATACATGAATACTAACTACTACTTTTGCTGCTGCTGCTAATTACTACTACTACTACTGCTACCACCACCACCACCTACCATTTACATAGTGACTACTATATGCCAGGCACAGTACTAAATTCTTAACAAATATTCTTTCATTGATCCTCATAGCTACCTTATAAGAGAAGTTTCATCATTATCTCCATTTTAAAATTGAGGAACCTTCAAAGTCATCTTTGCCTTTGCCTCAAATTGCCTCCCTAGTTAATATCTTATTACTGTTGCCAATATAGACAATCTACTTCTCATTCTGGTGCCTTTGGACCAGATAACTTCCTTAATAAAATGTACTCCCTTCTCATCTTTGCTTCAGAGAATCCCTTTCTTTCTTCAAGACTTCCCTAAAGCAGCACCTTCTAGATAAAACCTTTCCTGATCCTTCCAAATGTTACCTCATATTTATCTAATTCACATTTGTTTTTATTTTCTTTACATATCTCTTCTATATACTTAGATATATTGTCTTTATCACTGGAACAGAAACCCCTGGAACACAGGAACTGTTTCATGCTACTCTTTGAAATCCCAGCCCTTTGCAAGGTGCCTGGTACAGAGAAGAAGCTTGATTATAAATGTTGGTTGCTTGATCTTCCTAAAATCATGTGCTTCATTTTTGGAGAGAGAGAGAGAGAGAGAGAGAGAGAGAAAAAGAGAGAGAGAGAGAGAGAGAGAGAGAGAGAGAGAGAGAGAGAGAGAGAGAGAGTACAGATGTTTGCTTACTTCTCCAATCAAGATTAGGTGATTCTCATTCTGACCTATGATTCTTTTAGATGATAGAACATATGTTTTTACTCTAAAGCTAGGTACTGGGTCTTGTCATTTCACTAGTCTAGAATTTTTTTTAGTAAGGAACTGTCCTCTACTAATGAAGCCCAACCCTTTTTCTGTAATCACAGAATTGCCCAAAACACTGAGAGGTTACAAGGTTTGCGAGCTGAATCCAGATTTTCCTGGGATTAGAGGTCAGCTCTCTATCCCCTACTCCACATCTGCTCTACTTTACACATATGTAGTCATCTATGATGTGGCAACCTGCTTCATATCTAAATGCATGTAAGCCTGTTTGATTCCTTCTATATTTCAATGATTGATAACTCTACATTGTATCTTTTAACTAACTAGAAGCAATATTAATGGGCAGAAAGACAGTGCCCCCTGTGATCTTATAGAAATTCTTGGCAATTAGGCAGAAAATAAAATTATGCTTTCTACAATTTTTTCCTAAAACTTTTCCATATAGATTACTTTGTTATTTTTGATATAAAAGAAAGTAACCTATTATTTGTTTCAAGAAGGTAACTATGTAACATTTAAGATCCATTTAATAGCAATTAAAAAAACCCACCAATTATATTATCATAGTGTCTATGATTATTATGGTCTTGAGATATCATGTACGGCATTCCAGTTTTTAAAATGTGTTTACTAATTAAGAGGAATTATAGAGGCAGCATGATAAAGTGAGAAAGAATGTTGACTCTGATCTCAGAGATCTGAGTTAAAATCCAGCCCTTGCTACTTGCTAAGTGTCATTTTACGTCTCCGGGTCTGTTTCCTCAACTGTAAAATGAAGAGATTATGCTGGATGACTATTAAGATTTCTTCCAGCTTTCACTTTACAGATGTTTACAAGAATATTAGAAAACATTCATAAATGAATTTTTATAGTGGTACATGTGCCTTAAAATGACAGGTTCATTTTAATACAGCAAAGAGAATGTGTATGTGTGTAATGGTGTTGTAATATGTATATGTGTATATATATATATATATATATATATATATATTATATATATATATATATATATATATAAACTTTAAATATTGTAAATTACTTCTCTTTCTCATCACGGTTGTCCATTTGGGAGGTTGGAAAGCTAGAATCTGAAATGAATCCAGATATGTTAGAATCCTAAAGCTAACAGTACAGTCCTTAGTACCTATACTAAAAACCCTTTGATTAATACAATTCTAGGCAAAATTAAACTTTTTAAGCACAGAGGGGAAATGGCTAAAGTCATCATACTCTGGATTGAGTCAGAATCTTGGCTGCTAGGCAGTTGTGACTATGACAAACTATTTAAGTCACATCTACCTGGAGATGACTAGATATATAAATGCATATCTTTCAGATTCTTTACTGAGCAAGTATTTTGGCTGAGACTAAATGCTAAAATAAGCCATCAATTTATATGTTGGCTTAATGTATAAAGTTTTTTCTAATTTATTTTGTTATCATTATCATAGAGATACCTGGTACTACTGCAGTGGTTAAGGATTTGTCCAGATTGCCATTTCAAATCCTAATTTTCAGATATTTATAATAAAAATTGCAAGACTCTGAAATTTGATATGCAGAACTGTCTGTGGGCATGCAAATTCATCTCTCTCTCAAAGAAAACAAAACAGAACTGCTAAGTCATTTTAAATCAAAGATAGATCATTGAAATGGATAATTTTAATAGAGCATCATTATCTTTATTGTAAAGGGCACTTATAAAAAAGGAAAAAAAACCTCTCAACTATTTATCCATTCTTAAATACACTTTAATTTCCTTGAAAATTGCAGGTGTTTAATTTTCAACGTAGCCTAGTGACTGAAATTTAAATCCAAAATCTTAGGGGACACAATACTAAATATATATATAGTGGCTATTGTTTAGTTTTTCTATAATACAAGTAAAGTATTTCCATACCCCACCTATTGTGTAATATCTTAAATCTTTACCCTCTGCAATTTAATGCATGCTTATCTTCCTCCTGATCCTGGCTACCCCTAACCCCTCAACCTTTATTCAAGGCTTCAACTTCCCACAAAAGCTGAAATACAGACTGAGCTATATTTTTCATTGAATACTGTTTTTATTACATCATGTCAGGTTTGGAGCATAATGGTGAAAAATATTGTCAGTGAAACCTCTGGCCAAGGAATATACATAGAATAAACAATTCAGAACTTCACCCAAGTTTATATGAACAAGTGGTAAAAAATCTTTTTTGGTTTGATGATACCCTCTCATGTCTTATTCATTCAGATTTAATAAAGGGATGAGGCATGGTAACTTCATTGAAATAATGACTAATTGCATTTGCAGATAGCTTACTTGATATTGACTTATGCTGATTGTTTTAAAAAATAATTTAATCCAAGTTTGCTGAACTACGATGAGTTCTAATGGATGAGATTTGAGCCTGATCCTATTTTTTATATATTTATTGACAGTGCTCCCTAAGTACAATAATAATAATATTTAGGATAGTTAATGATTGTTTCTAATAATTATTCCATAATAAGAATGCTATTTAGAATTACCAATATAGAAAAATTTTGCAAAAATTTCTCATTCTAAGTCCCAAATCTTATGAGTGAATGTCACTTTAAACTACAGTGTAATATAAAGCACAAAAACTATGGTAAAAGATTGACTAACAGATAAGAAATTTGTCTTGAATTACAAACAATAAAATCATCATCAGGCTATTTTTAAATGCAATAAATGCTAATTCCTAAATGTGCTTTTATGTTTTTGTAAATGGAAACATGCCTTTAATTAATAATGATTTTTACAAGTAATTCCTCATATGTACCATAAAACATCAATAACTCAAAATAACAGGTTTTTAAAACAATTATGACAGAGCTATGTTAGTTCTACCAGTGATAAAAAATATCTGATATATTTATTTTTCAAATTATTTTATGTTTATGTGAAGGAATATTTTTCAAATGTAACATATATATGCATATATACATTTGCATATATATGTAGGTATATATTAGCTATGAGAAAATTGATTCTTTTGGACAATATATTTCTAAAGTACTCCCAAGGCCAATTAATTTCTCTTATAAAAAGGCCCTCTAAAACAAATTTAATTTTGAATAGTTTAATTTCAATAATTCTTACTTAATTCATTTGATTGCTTTTCAGGGTATTCCAAAAGAGAATTTGTTGGTACTGAACAAGTATATTAAGCAATACTGATTAATTTTTTAAAAATGCTTCAAAGTGATGCTGGAGAATATATATGTATATATGTATATTTAGTGACCTTAGAACCCAGCTGAAAGCCAAATTTTATCACTGAATGGTATCTGAGATTCTTACTGATGCAGATAGGCGCTAAGTACACATATCCAAGCAAAGACATTGCTGGCCTCAGACATGGGACTTACACCAAGGAAAATCTGTCCTTAATTTATCCCATCGTGCCTAGGTTTGGCAGGGGTTTCTGAACATCATTTACATACCATATGCCCCAAATTACCTAGGCACAATGGAGGTAGATAAATATGGTATTCTGGCCCAACTTTTCCTTGTCTTTATAGGTTGTCTTCAAATTTTGTTTTCACATTATTATATAATTTAAAGCCACTTGACACACTGAAGAAGGATGTGTTAAAATTATCAATAAACAATTCATTCTCTTTTTCTATGATTAGAAAACCGTTTCATGAGATATAAGATCAGTTTTATATTGTATGTTATTTTATTATATAGAATCTAATTAAATAAAATTAGATGGTGCTTTTGGCACACTTTAATATTTGCTTGTTAAATATCTTTATATTTGATCAATCATCATAATAAACAATTGTAAAAAAGCAGAATCTAAATGTCACTTTAGTAGACATTTCCAAATCTGGAATTAAGATCTACTAGTAAAATAGACGTTAAAAGTAATTCAAGACAGCACATTTATTCCTCCTAATATTAAAAGCAGGCATAACTTACCTGTGCCTCAGTTTCCCCCTTACCATTGGTTTCTATTAAATATTCAGTAACAGGAATATATTGCACACCAGTCAGGATACATAAAACAAATGAACAAGAATTAGTAGTGAAATTAAAAAGATCAATATTCTGTGCCTGGCTTGGATCAGAAATATTATATATATATATATATGTTGTGTACTATAAATCTGTATAAACTTCCAACTAAAAATGGTATTCACACCATCATTTTTGATAGAACTTTGCACAGTAGGAATGCTCATTAATGCAGGGTAATAGCGTGATAAGCAGCTTAGACATAAAAATAGTGATATATATGTGTGTATATATATATATGTGCATGTGTGTGTGTGTGTATGTGCATTCAAAATACACATAAGTATATGTATGTGTTTGTATTTATGCATAAAAATAAAGTGCCAGTTGGAAACAAGGAGGCATGATCTAGGTCTAGTCTTTGCATAAATAAAAATAAACTTATAGAACTGAAGAAATGACAACAGGAAAAAAGAACACTTAAAGGCACAATAAGTCCTATTTGAGCCTACCAAATCAGGGATTTTCAATATCTAAACATTTTGGGGTATTAAGTGTATCAAAATCATAATCTCTAAATTAAGATACTGTTGCTTCTCTTCCCAGTAGAAATATCATATGCTTTTCATAAAGGAAAATATTTTAACTGCACCATGCAAGCACAATGGAATGAATTAAGAGCTGAGTATTATCAAGATCTGTTTTATAAGTCTTCTGTCCTATAATATTTCTTCCTTTGGCTCTGAATATTCATATTTTCCTGAAATTTAAAAAGACTGGTTTAATCTTAGCAGAGATTCTTTTTTTGTACTTTTATATAAAGCATTCGAAATCTCATTGACTTTTTTTTTTTATCAGTGGTCAATAAGGAGAGTAATATTAGCTATGAAGTACATTCACTCAAATTATTTCTTTGGTTATAAAGTATAAAACAGAAGCACAGCTTCAAAAGTTACAGCAATATAAAAAATATGGTAGAACAGAGGTATATTTAATGGAAAATGAAGGAAGAAGCAAGTGGCAGTAAAATAATTCAAAATTTCAGAATATTGTCATATAATGTTTTCTTAAAAAAATAACCTGCCACTGGAAGATCTGCAATGAAAGGGTTAACAGACATATGCTGTATAATTAGGAGATGCATTAATGATTATGAATAGTAAATGATTTGGTGCAAAGAAAAAAATTCAGTCAAAGGGACATGCACCTATCTTACATGTTTATTAGTAACTGTATATAACTAGAGAATTCTGCTATTAAGAATCCTGCATTATTGGTGTAAATACTTCCAAGGGTACATCAAATTGTAATCTTTCATACGACATCCATCAAACCAGGCTGGAGATTTTGACAAACATTAAACACAGTAAGGAGGCAATTATGTATGCATGATTTAATCTGCAACTAATTAATATGCAAATTTATTCATATGTTAGTTACTAAATTAAAAATGCAAAGAAGCCCTTATGGTGATTCTCGAAATTTTGCACAAACAGAACATTTAAAATGTAAGAAAAATGAAGTTTTTTGGAAACCTACAGCATACTTTTAGTGTTTTCAAAACCTGTTGCACTAAGAAGGTTCAAAAATATTTGTTTAAATGCTAAACAATGATGTAAAAGGTGTGCTAATTTCATGCGAGAATGTGGGAACAGAAAGGTTAATCAGAATTCTCTAGAACTCTTAAGAGATGCACCCTAATTACCAAACAAATGGTATTCTATCCCTTATCCCTCTAACCTATTTTTTGGATTGTTAGAAGTTGGTCATCTTTTTGAGGTCTTTCACCAACTGCTATGGCTTTGTGTGAAATAATAGCTAGTCTAAAGCAACTGGAATCTCTTGAAAATTCCAATCAGAACTTTCACAGCATTTGGTGTTCACTAAACATATCATCCACTCCTCAAGATGGTAGCTCACTCATTTTTGCCTCTGGGAACTGCTCTCTGCAAATATAGAAACAGGAGGAAAATCTTAAGGGAAGATAAAAACTATCCTGTATTTTCTTCCAATTGAATCTTCAAAGAAAATTATGAATTGAAACAAATAGGACAACAAAAAGTACAGAACCAGTCAGTCAAATGGCATTTATAATTTCTTCTGAAATGAAACTGGCTCTTTCAGAACTGTATCAATGCTCTATCATAGCCAGAAATTATTTTGATTTGTTTTGGGAAACGTCAGATCAATGTCAATTAAAAAATATATCCTGGTGTCTTTTAAGAGTATCACTGAGGGCAACTATCAGCCTTGCTACCTTTATTTTTTTATTAGCTGCATAAAGGCATTTTGCTTTTGTTTTTGAATTTCCAATTTGATTACCTTTTTAAAACGAGAAATATAGATGCTTTGTATATAGCTTTGGAAGTCACTATAAGGAACAGCTGCAGTGACTTCAAAAAATGTAGAACAAGTCAATGAGAAAGTACAATAATAGAGAGAGTCTAGGGCTACTTCCCAGTTCATTGAACTCTCACCCCATATTAAAAAAAAAGTCATCAATTCCATTAAAGCCAAGTATCACACAAAGAGGAAGTTAACCATGGACTGTGACTGCACACGCAGTCTGACTCTCTGCCCCCAGCTTCCCTTAACCCATTTTGATGCCAAGCAGGATACAGCGTGCCCATTTCTCTTTGTGCTTGTCAGCCAAAAAAAGCCCTGCCCTACGGTGCAATGATAAGCAGTCTGTTTTGATATTAGTACCTCAGTATGTAATATAAGAGAGTCAGATGCCCCCAAACTATGTGTTCTTCTAAGAGATTCCTGTTCAACCTCTTTACCAAGGAATATGAGTGATCCGTAAAGGCTTATGTTTAAAGAACAAGAAAAAAGACTATTATAAGAGTTCAAGGGGAGATGGAGATGATCCCTCTCTTCTTCAAAGGAGAATGAATGCTCAAATACAATATTTTCTAACTAAAAATATCTATTCATATTGGATTTAAACTATATGAGGCACACATTAATCTTCACATCATCTAAGATAAGAGAGTGAGCTAAGAAAATTATTTCCTAATTCAGAACTATTAAAATATATTATTTTCCTTTAAATATAACTAAGAACAATACTTAAAGATGATGATTTTGGCATGAATTTTCCCGACCTGAGTCTCAAAGAGAAAAAATGGCCATGGAAATCCCAAAATGCATCTGGATTTCTTTGTTAAATATACACAGGCTAATTCTAACCTGATGTAGCCTCTAGATGTGCCTTGCCAGGGAGCTAGGCATTCTTAACTTTAACAGGTGACTCAATTTTTGTTTTGACCAGAACTGAACATAAAGCTTTTAAAAGCTTAAATGTACACATTTATGCATTCATTACACAGTGTTAAATCTAATTTGTTCTTTTTACTGTCACAGGAAGCACATGTTTAAAGCAATCTGTTTCCTCATATGAATGCTTTCCTGTCTGTTTAAAAAAAATTGCGACACACTTTACCCTGAGTAACCAAGAGGTGATCATAAATATCCCTAAATAGCATTAAACAGATATGAAAGACATTAACACTTTCAGAATGCCAAAGTAGTATTAAAAAAAAATTCTAACAGATGCTCCTAGGTCAAAAAGTGAAATGTGTGTTTCCTGAAAAAACACTCTCATCAGAATCATAAATGAACTGTGAGTGGAGAAATGAGGTGTTGCTGAACAAACTAGAGGATCCTTTTGGTGAAGAACACTAACAATCCACTGCCAGAGTGTACTTGCAATAAAAAAGAGCCAAAATTAAATGGAAGTTTATGAAAACCAATATCCTTTGTAATCCACAAGGTGGCAATGACTACAAATGAGGGCTGGCTAAGTCTAACCTAACTTAAGACTTTTCACTTTCCCTAAGAAAGGTTCTTTCATTGCAAAATGACCAAAGAGGGGGCACTTCAAAGGAGAAAGAATGGTGGAGAATATATTGGCCAAAATGGAACCACACCAAACAATTTTAATTTTACGACCTGTCACTCTATGACTTACATTTGGCAAGAAAAAGATTTCTTCATAAGGAAATATAGTCAAATAATATGGCTATATGCAAATCAGTTTTAAAATGTAAGACTTAAAAAGCCTGTGCTTGCAAAAACAAAATAATTTTTAAATTATAAAAATTTTCCAGAGCCAACTGATGAAAATACGTGTTTCCTTATGAGAATTTAGCCATATCATTAAAAGAAAACTCTGGGGCAAAGGTTAAAACCAACTTAATCTCTATATCTCTCTAAAATACCAAAATAATTACCATGGTTCTGTATTAGGAATTCATGGAACATGATGCTGAAAATCTTTAAGTTTTTCTTTTGATTTATAACTAAACAAACTGATGTACTAATACACATAATTATGCCATGCAACATGAAGTGAAATTTTCCTTTCACAATCTATCATTTCTTGAACTAGCAGAGCCTAATTATAAGAGAAAACTTTTGCAATTACTCAGTAGCATCCCCTTCTGAATACCTGCAGAATAACATCAATGTAATTTTAAAACAGGAAAAACCCTTAATAACTAATGATAAAATACCTTCATGTAAAAAATATTTAAAAATATTTTTCTCAAAATCTAGTATCTCCATTTTCAAAATAAGGAAAGGCAGGGTTAGAGAGACTTGCCACTGAGAAATATAACTGATGAGAATGCAAAAATCTGATCCTAAATCCAGTGTTCTTTACATTATATGATGTCTAATAAACAAATTATTCATCAAAGGAACTATATTATAACAGATCCTCCATCTTGGAATGATTTCCACTTTCAAGATATGAAAGATGTGCATAAATTTTGGAAACAAAAGACTTAATTACCTGGTTCTTGTTGTACTGATGTTGTAAGAAATGGGGATATAAAGGTCACTTACAGTAGAGCACAATATCATTTATAGGGTGTCCAGGCTACAACAAACTACTTTGCAACTAAATGGCTACTTATGATAATCAGGTTTTGCTATGCTATAAGCCTATATGTTAGATTTCCTTAATTTGATTAAAAAACAAAAACAGTTCTACATATTTCATTATGCAATAGCAAAGAAGAGTATTCTGAGATATCTAAGACACAGGCAAAAAGTTGTGGCAAAGAATTGCAGTGATCTTGGAATCAGAGCACTTAGGCTGATCTTTGAAATAGATTTACTTTTAGTTTACTTTCAATGAGCCTTAATTTTCTCATGTGTAAAATAGATATAATCATAGTTTCACTACCTAAGTCAAAGAGTTGTTACTGAGGAAAAGGGTTTGCAAAACCTAGGTATTGTTCACTTATCATGTCCTAATGTTCATGACCCCATTTGGGGTTTTCTTGGCAGAAATATTATAGTGGTTTGCCATTGCCTTATCCAGCTCATTTTACAGATGAAGAACTAGGGGTAAACAGGGTTAAGTGACTTGCCTATAGTCACATGGCTAGTTTTTGTGGGAGGCTCATTTGAACTAGAGTCTTCTTGACTCCAGGCCTAGTACTCTATTCACTGCATTATCTAGCTATCCCCAAAGTACTATAGAAATTTGAATTATTATTATTATTGATAAAATTATCTTATTGGGATGAAGGAGGAATAACAGGGAAACTATGACAATGGATAATTTAAAAAGTGAAATTGAATTATATTTAGTGTCTTCTGGTATTCCAAGTGATATAATCAGTCAAATTGCAGTGAGGTTCCTGTTTATTATATTTATATGCTGTTATATATCTTTGTTAAAAAATAATTTGCTATTAAAATAGTTCAAATGTAGAATGTTTTAAGGTTTTTAAGGTGTTTTTTCCTAATTATTTCATTTTATCCTCATAACACAAGTAGGTGCTATTATTTTTTAGATGATTAGATGAAATGCTCTCTCAGATTTATACAGAATTAAAGTCAGTTTTTCATTCACTTCAGCATTAATTCAACAAATGTCTATTAATAATGAGTAAGTTCAATGAACTCTGCCAGGTGTTTCAGGGCAGGAGATGTACAAATGTGTATCAGACACAGCTGCTAGCCTTGTAGAGCTGCTGGGCTTGAAGTCAGTAAATACTTATCCTTGAATCCTGCCTCTGCCCCAAACTGTGTAATTCAGGTCTGTACCATTAAAGTCCTTGAACCCAAGTCTCTTCATCTGTAAAATGGGTGTATTTATAATACTTTCCTTATAATATTATGAGGATTAAATGAGTTACTTTATGTCATATGCCTTTCAAATCTTAAAGTGCTATATATATATATGTAAATATATATAACAATTATTATCATCATTACTGTGAATCCTAGAATTCTGTGAAATGATGAAAGGTCCACAAAATAAGTTCTTTAAAGTTTGTCTTCGTCCAGTCTTTAGTTTTCAGTGACACAATACTGCAATTTCAAATGGGATGAATTTAGGTAGCATGTGCTTCAGGATTCATATAAGGGCACCTTCAAAAGAAAGTAATGCTGAAAATAATATGTTTCTCTGATTAGTTACTAAAACTAGAAACTGACACCTGGATTAAAACATTTGTTAAATGAATCAATGAATGGATGAATGAATGAAAGGAACTGACAATATTGATTCTTCCATCTTGATTCCTCCCAGTTTATTATTAAAGTCACAAAGACCAAACTGTCAATTTTTTTTTTTTATTAAAGAAAAAAAGAAACATTTTTGTTGGGGGGAGGTAGGGGATTACATACATTGATTTATATGTTTGGGAATTTTACCTACTGTTGTTCTGAAGAAATATTCTTAGTTTCTTTTTTCTCTCTCTCTCTCATTCTTTCTTTTTTCTTTCCTCTTTTTTTTTGGTGGAAGGTAAGAGTGGAATGAGGGCATGGACCCAGCTTTCAACTAGTGGCATTATTTTTAGGTTCTAGACATTGAGTATGTTTCTAAAACTAAAAACACATGAAAACACTTAAAACACATATACAGTCACTACATCTAGAATTAACATTTTTTTTCTTAAAGAAAATTTTAGTAATAAAGGGGTTAAGATTTTTACTTTTACAATAAACAATGAAACTTGGGTCTTTTTTACATGACATGAGGGTCAATAATTGAAAGGTGTTTTTGTCTTACATTTATTCTCCAGGATAAATAATTAAATGTGTTCCATAAATCAAAACAACCTGTCAAAATTTTTCTAAAATCCTACTTTCTACAGTAAAACAAATTTAAGCTTTTTCTACATTCTTTAACAACTTCATTTTTATTTCTTTCAACTATATATTTAAAGATAAATATTTTAATTTTTCTTGTAACAATGATCCCAGAATGAAGATTTTTCATTCTAAATGTCTATATTTTGCATCTATTTTATAATTTATAGACAATTCTTGTAAATATTAGTTCTAGCCTTTGCTGAAACATTTTTGTTTGCTAAAATTACCAAATCTGAAACCACTAAAATCAAATGGCATGATTTGAAGATGGTGCTACTAAGAATCAACTACCTATCCCAAATTGTTTCTTCAGAGGAACTAATGATATACTGATCTGATATGCCAATAGGAAAATGAAAACTATTATATTATCATTACAAACATTGTGCAGAAAGCACATTTAGAAAGAAGTTAGGAA
The DNA here is from genome assembly GCF_016432865.1 of Antechinus flavipes. Lineage (NCBI taxonomy): Eukaryota > Metazoa > Chordata > Mammalia > Dasyuromorphia > Dasyuridae > Antechinus > Antechinus flavipes. The sequence goes on along the minus strand of NC_067398.1, from coordinate 352,033,613 downwards.
AAAGAAGTTGCTTAAGACAAAGTAGGGAGATTTTTTGAATATTGCTAAAATAATTCTATAATAGCAATATATAAAATTCAACATATAGCAAGTTAAGTCTGTGATATATTTTAATTTATGAGTTGCAACACTTATTTTTATTATTTAAGTGCACCAAGAACAATTATAGGGAAATGTTTTAGGATAAATTAGAGACAAATAGTGTTTTTCCCCATATCCAAGTAATTTGTTACCAAAAAAGAAATGTCCCCTCAAATGCTGAAACTGAAAATATAATTGGCATACAACAGAACACATAGCAAAGATTTTCTTTATGATAAGGTCTTCATTATGCTTGTCTATGGTCAAGCAAGTTCATGCCTCTCATATATACTTATCAGTTATCCATATTTTCTAGACAAAATCTTAAAAACATATGTATTATCTATTGCACTACCATAATATTTCTGAAGAGGGAGTATATGCACCAGCAAAAACACAGTTATTCAATAAGTACACACCTATGTTATGAATTATAGAAATACACACACATCCTCCAAATTACTGTTGAATATGTTTTGTGCTCAAATTATTATATATTTAAAACTGTGTCAATTTTGCATTGCCTTTCTTTAAGGATTCAGATAAATCTGATCCTATACCAATCAATATAGAGGGTATATATGTCCTGTTATTCCTTATAAATATAACTTTTTAAAAAACTATATTTAAATATTCAGTGCAACTTATTTAAAAACAAAAGAGGTGTCTGTCAATAGTACAACTGCATTTTAATCTTTCTTAAAAAATATACTATTACTCTGATGTCACTGAAGAGATTCCTTTCTTCTTTCTGCATCAGTTCTACAATTTTAAGAGAATCTTATTTACCCAGCCCACTAGTTTAAAATCAACTTTGATTTGCTAATTTTAAAAAATTGTTTGGAAACTTAACTAAGAAATTTAAACCTTAGAACTGTAGAAATGAGTGCTAGAAATGCAAATTTCCATTTCCATTCAATAAACTTTAATGTTTTTAAAATATTTAACAACGAAAAGTGAAAAAAATCTTACTCCTTTAAATGGCACTCTTTGAAATCCCCAAAGTATTGAAACTTGATCAATTTTTTCTCTTACTTTTGAAAATAAGGTAAATACTAGTACATGAATCTTCCAACTTTTCATCCTCTATGAGTTTCTTGTCCTATATTTTTTGGTAACTCACATGGACTAACACACTGTAAAATTAATAATAAAATTTCAAATATATTAGAATACAAGGACTCCTTTATTATGTGTCCAAAAGTTTGTGGATTCTTTATAATAGTTTCTGATGAAAAAAAAGCTACTGCAATCTAGGTAATGCTTTTAAATGAATCTATTTATTAAGAGCTTCCACATACATTTAAAAAAGTTACACAGTACACATCTGTGTTTATATATATATTTAACTTTACACACACACATATGCTATGGGAGGATGTTCTGGTTACCTTTTCTCATTCTTTCATGCACCTCTATCTGTCTTCACCCTCACCCCTCTTTTTTTATATGTACAGGTAACTTTAATCCAGTATTGGCTATCCCAGTTGTAAAGTTCTAGCAAGGTATCTAATGTCTTTTCCTTTTTTCCTTTTATTTTTTCTTCTAGTTAGTAATATTCCTAATAGAAAGATGATTGAATCAATTACACACACAGACACAAATACACACACACACAGAGCAGTGTGACAAACTAGATAAAAAGCTCCTTTAACCTCTCAGAGCTCCAGGTTGGTCTCTAAAATTGTCACCTGAGGTACTAAGCACAATGTTAGAAGTTCCCTTCCCATAGCAAGAAAAGTCTAGTTCTAATCTAAAATTAAGTATATGTATGTATGCATGTACATAACATTTATTTAGTCTATAGAAACTGTATCTATAAATACAAATAAACAATTCTTATTACATATATATAGAACAAATACTTTTATCACCTTGCATTTTAAAAATTAATATCACAATGATGACTTTTGACATATATATATATAAACCTCTCATTTCCCTATGACTCATAGGTTGGAAATCAGTACATTGAAACATTTTTCTACTGCTGCTTTTGGGTTCATGGGAGAAGGAAGGGAAGAGTGGAATCAAGTCAAAGTTGTAAATTTCTTATAATAGGCTTCTTTAGCAAGTTGGTTAACTTAATCGTTCTGATAAATTTTGAGACTGTGACAAATTCCACTCTTTAGTGAAGTGTAACTTCAATGAAATATGATATATTAAGTATAGCTTCTCAAGGCTATTTTGCTATCAGAATTTTAATAATAATTCTTAGCAAATATTTTACCCATACACACATACCACAAAACAAAAGAAGCACTTTCCTGCATATACATATGTTTTTATGGTGTATACCACAGAGACTAAACAAAATATTAGATTATAGTACTCCCAAAGTAATCTGTAATAGATCACACACAAAAGAAAATCATTTGGGAAGGATTCATAGCACAATTATCAAGAGGATACTGGCTATGGGGCTGTATTTTGTTTTGTTTTGTTTTAGAGGGGGTGAAATACATTTCTATAAAAAACAAGAGAATATTCTGGTTATTTTTTCCACAGTTTTTTGCACATTTCCATGAAAACTGTCATAGGCCATATAATATGTTCATCCAACTTTGGTTCTTCATATTTATTCTTTTCCTTCTTCACAGTCATTCTCTCTTGCAGGTAACAATATACCAATAAGAAATAGGATATCAGATTCAGTCAATAATATGCTAAGATACCTTACTTCCTGGTTCAAAACAGTAGAGAAGAGACATATTCTTATTATCAGATTCCAAAATGAAGTACAAAAATCTGAAACCTAACTTTTGCAACATGCTTAAAGGATAGGTTGCATTGTCATATATTTTTGTGCACTCATTTTGTCTTTTAAATCATTTTCTAATCATAGGATAGTAATCTTCAAAAAGATTTAGGCTTGATTTTATAGATTCTGATATTTAAATCTCATATACTCTAATGCAGAGACTCATGACTCATATTAGTTATAATTATACAGTACAATAAACAACCCTGAAAGTAAATTTCCTTAGTATTAGAAGTAAGAACTATGATCAGATATTTATATTTAAGTCTTAACATAGAACCAGGCACATAGTAGGTCCTTAATAAATGTTTATTGATGGATTGATCTGCCTGAATACTGAAGAAATATTAGCATTTTGCATGCTAATAACTTTTATTATATTTTCAAAGAAGAATCATGTAAAATGTAATTCAGAATGAACTGAAATGTTGCACTCTGCACATAGGAAAAACCTAATGTGAAAGTAATTTTTCTTTTCAGATATAAAATTTATTTCTATTACTCTTAACTCCAACCTGAACTTCAGAATATATAACAACCCTTTTATATAAGAAAAAAATCCTCTCATCTTTCCATATTATGAAGCAGAAAATGGGCATGGTGTATTTAAAGATGAATAAAATCTACTTACCCAATATTAGTAATTTGACATAAAAGTCCCACATTTCTGCAGTGTGCATATATGTAAAATGCTTGAAATATTTAGTTGATTTTAGTTTTTATTTGACTAATGGCTATTTTCTTACTTCACTATGAAACATAGACCTGACATATTTTCTTTACTGGATACTTTCTTACTTCACTACGAAACATAGATCTGACATATTTTCTTTACTATTAAGTGACCTATTTTATTTTAAATAAAGGTGTGTGTGATGCATGCGCGTGTGAGAGACAGACAGAGACACTTCTGACAAACACAGAGATAGAGAAAGGGGAGAGAGAAAGAGAGGCAGAGAAAGAGAGACAGAGATACAGAGAGAGACAGAGAGACAGACAGATGGAGAGAGGGAGGGAAGAAAGGAAGGAGGGAGAGAGAGAAGAAAGGAGAAAGACTTCATATTAACATCCTAATGAACTGGAAAAGTTTATTATATAATGAATACTTTTTTTTCATCAATTTCAACCATGGCTACTGAATTTGGAAATTGTCTAACCATTTTGAAATTTTTAGATTACAAATGAGAAAAGTCTTTTTTTAACACCTATTTTGCTTGACTTAATTATATCTAATGTAGAATTTTATTTTTACAGAGATCTTTTAATACTTTTAAACACTGCCTAATTTTGCCCTCAATCCTTAAATGATGTATTCAGACTTTGGAATCTTTTTAAAAAAGAATGTTTTACTTATAACAACCACAGAAGAATTTGAAATCTTACACAAATATTTTTATACTTCACATTCAGATAATAACTAATGCAGAGGCTTAAAATTGGCTAATTTATACTGATCAGCAAGTTTTAGTATCTTCAATGTAGAAAAGATTTTAAACTAGATGATCAAATATATTGCTTATCATTGGATATATATTTTGTCAAATTGAATACTTAAAGCATTTAAAAAACCTACTTGGAAAAAAATCTCAATATATAAGATTACATTTAAAAATACAGATGATGATTTTTTAAGTTTGTGTAGATGAGGGATAGTTTTACATATTTACTAAACTTTGTTTCTATGAAGAAAGATTTGTATTCCATGGGGCCAATTATCTTTTTTTTTTTTTTTTTTTGGCACCAGACTGAAATAATGGTGAAAAAAGTAATTAAAAATTTGATTAATTATTAGTATTACTTTGGATTATTTCATTGAACATTTGAAGGTAGCATAATTGAAGTTGAAGCTTAGACCTGCCAAGTACATTTATCGCAAGTTACAAAACTAAAGTGAAGAGACAGATTACTAAATGTTCATTTTTAAGCAGGGGCTATAAAATTTTTAGAAACACCTATGTTGCACTTTTTATGTCATGAAGTAGATGATTTTTCAAGAAGCATGAAGAGTTTTTTAAGTGGAAAAGATGTGGTAGTGCCTTGTTGTTTTTTGAAGGATGATATAATGTCATTAATTTTCACTAGTAGTTAATGATAATGCAATAATTTTTTTTATCAAGATAGGATTTTTAAAAATTGCTTTAATGGCAGATATTTAATTCTAAACTTTAGTTCTTACTTGAACACATTTTATTTGTTAAAGAATTTTCATTTAGTGACACAATGATAAATAAATGAACGGAAAGGGCAGCAAGTTTACCAAGTTTTTATTTCAAGATGAAGGATGTATGAAAACTCAAACTATGCACTATTTACTCTGTCATATACTGAGATTTGAATTAGAAAATAAAATTGTACTTAAAACCAAAAACAATAAATCCAACAAATTAGGTAAGTATGTTTTAAAACATAAGAATAAATTGAGATGCTCTTTAAAAGAAAGTTTAGAAAGACTGACATTAAACTTGAAAAATATTCTGAAATACTGAACAAGGGTCTCCTGGGAAAATGATATGATATTTTCTATAGCCTTTGCTTCTTCCATTAATCTTAAATATAGATGTCAATATCCTTCCCTCCCCCTCTTACCTATAGGGAGTAGAAGTTATAAGATGGACACTAAGTCATCACCTAAATGAATTATGTTAAGTGCTTTGAGATCTCAGATTGAAAAGCAAAACAAAAGACATTGATTTATCTTACCAAACCTACTGTGGAACTAGGTCTATATTTTCTTTCTCCTATAGATGATGTAGAATTTTCAAACAAGTTGAGGCAAATCTTTGAGCTTCCCCAGATCATCCCAGCATAATAAAGTTTTGTAAAACATCGATAAAATTTCAATTATAACACTGTATTTTAAACTTACAGTGAATAATAATTTGATAATGGAATTTTACAGTTTAAATTTTTAGAGGAGAAAAAAGTGGTCTATTTTATTTTTTAAAAAATCAAATGAGATGACACAATAAACTGTGACAAATTTAGTCCTATTTACTATTATGAACATGTTCTTAAAAGAACTTGTAAATTTTTTTTTAATCCAGCTACAATCACTCCAAAAGAAACCTTACGTTGTCCCCAACCTTTCATTATCTACTATACAAATATTGGTTCATGTTATCAAATAAATATCCATCATTTTCTTTGAGTTGAAATAGAACTGATTTGACTAATTTAGAAATAGAGGCTTATTGGGCTTAATGCATCAGACTCTCATTTCTAATGTAATCTGCCAGCAGATGAATTAGTACATTTTGTTAAGTATTTAAGGTATGTAGTTTTTGTGAAAGAGCTCTAAGTTATAAGTAATAATGTGGGTATAATAAAGCCAATATAAATGAATAAAAATACATTTATTTGAATTGCTATTAAAACTGCATTTCCCTCATCTTCAAATACTAATAAATCAAATATTTAAATCCTAAAGTAACCAGAACAAGCTTGTTCTACCAAAAGCAAAATTGTCCTGTATTTATTCATTCGCATAAAAATTGTATTCACTTAAAAAGTTTCATCAGAGTCTTTCAGACTGAATTGAATGTTCCAATAAGAGCATCTCCTAAACATGCTACCAGAGCAGAAGGATAGAATAATCCAAGCTGAACATTCCATGACTGAGTTCTAATTACTAGGCAATATCGGTTTAGAACAGGGTGGCATTCAGATTTTCCTGAACATATCACAACACTTCAACAACACTACAATAACTCACTGTAGAGCAAGGGTAAAATAGTACCAGTGTAATTGTCCTAAAATGGTCAGCTGTCTACAGGGAAATATTTTTAATTCATGACAAATTATGGAAAATTGTTGTCTGACAATGATTAAGCAAGTACAAAACAGACTTAATACCACACAAATGCACTACTTATGTAGTGGAAAGAAATTTGCATAATTTTGAACACAAGAAAAAATTTAACAGTTAATTTTTAATATATGACAGAAAATTAAGACACAACATCTTTAAGCACTTGTTCCTTGTAGCAGTTATGTGATTACTTCAGATCACTGAAAAATATAATTTTTGCCTTTAAAAATATTCACATTATATAGAACTGTATCATGTAAAATTGCTATGAAAACTACTAAAAACTAAGAACTTATACAAATTAAATCTTCTGACTTTAAGTTTTAAAAGTACTCATTAAAAACCTTGGGATTTAGGGAGCTTACCATTTAAAAAACAAATCTATTTAAAATAAAAATTCATTATATTGACATTTTCTGGTGGAAGGAAAGGATATAACTTTGGTTGTCCAAAATTACTTTGATGACCATTAGTTAGCATTTTACTTTGACAATATTCATATATCTAAAATTTCCATAATGTTCCTTCAATATTATCAAATTATGCAACTATAATACTCTTATATACTTTAATTTAATCAATTTATAAATTTATTGTTGAAACCAAGTGAAACGCACAAATGTTTGGATTTATCTGATCTCAATAAACATGCAAAATCCATTATTCTTCTGATTAAAATAAAATATTTCTGTAACAATTGCAAACATATTTTGAAATATTTTAATATGCCTTAGAAATATAACTACTCATGATTATATCTTGATTAATGTGATATTTTTTGAGAGGCTGCCAGCATCTTGTGGAACATTAAATTAAATAAATATTAAAAATATATGTCAGAATAATTTCTTTTGTTCCAGATTAGGTCTTTAAGAATGAAAAAAAAAGTCATCATATATTCTTGTCCAGAAGAATATCACTAGAAATAATCTTCCTAAACAAAAGGCTAAATAAAATATTTAGGTAAATTAACTGAAAATCTATAACATCAGAGGTTTCAACACAAGAACCATCTAACTTATGTAGTGGAAATATCCTCTAGCTTTCTGCCTGGGGAAAACTATTTAGGTTGTCCTTTCCGTCATATCTTTGGGGCTGGGGAATACAGAGAAACTCTCAACCACTGCACATAGCTCCATCTATTAAATAACCCAGAATGCTTTTGGTTACAGCTGGATTCTTCTAGTTGTCACCTGATATCACATATCCAAAGAGCTACTGGTGCAGTACCTTTACAGACTTCATTCAACACTCTCAGTAGAAAATAAAGATGTTTTCCCTGCACTATGTGCTGAAAACCATGTAAATTTCTTCTAAATCCTCTCCACAAATCTTCTTTAGCATGCAAATCCATAAATCATCATAATACTGACAAAGCATTTAACCAATACATGAAACTAATGCTCATTCCATCCAAAGACACTAACAGGTAAAACTCCTCAAACTTTAGGCACCTTTTCAAAAGCTCTCGTCAGAGCTTACCCTGCTGAAAATCCACATGGCCACCCTTCTTCCACATTGGCAATTAATCACTTTATCATTTAAAATGGCAGCATTTTCAGGTTCTTCCTACTTCATCTACGTTTTCTATGAACAAATGTTGATCCGGATCATACAATATAATTCACTTTCATCTTCTTATGATAAAAATATAATATATGTGTATATGAAAAACAACAACCCAGCAATAGCAATTTGAAAAAAGACAGTACTTACTGAAGATGGTAAACCCGGAGGAACTTTTCGAACTTTCTTTGTTTGTACTTCTGCAAAAAAGATGAATGACTTTGTGAGTCACAGAAGCTTTTCCTATATCACATATGCTATACCATGAAACACCTAGTCATTGCTGCTAGCAGTTTAGCCTGAAGTTTTTTTTTTTTTTTTTTTTTTTTAAGTATGTTGATAAAATGCCACAGACATCATTAACTCTTATCTTGTTGGGGAACTAAAAAACAAACAAACAAACAAAAAAGTAAAAACTGCTATTTAGATAGGATAATGAATTTAAAATATTAATGATTTTTATCTATAAGATTGTTTTCTCCCAGTATTTATTTTTTTTTAAAATTGGTCTTTTTATTTTGCCAAAGAAAAATACAGAATAAGCTAATAGAGAATAAAGCTCCTGATATCTCAGCCTAATATATAGAAGTGATCTATATATTTAGTTTAGGAAGCAAGTCACTATTTTTAGATTTCAACAAATAATACAGCTTTTTTCTCTTTTGTCATGTGTTCCTAAAAAACGCATCAGCCCAAATCATGAATTCAAATATATGAAGAACTCACCCATGGCACTACTGTGAAGAGGCCTCCTCCGAGGGTTATTGCTAGAATACTGATAGTACTGGGAACCAGGTTTGGATGGTGAGAGAGCTCCTGGATTGCCCATATCCATGTCACTTCCAAGGAGACTTTGCTAAAAGGAATAAAAAGAAAGAAAGAATATATATGGTTAAGTTTTTCTTTTCTTTCTTTATTCTCTCTTCCCTCTAACTCCCCCCCCTCCCCAAACTCCCCCACCTCCCTGGAACTGATTGTTAGCACTTAAATCCATGGAATAAAGAAAACAGCATCTGCTAAACTGAAGCATTAAAAAAAATCTGTCTAAAACAGCCATCACAAAGGACTTTAAGTTCCTTACATTAGAAAATAAGGTAAAGGGTATTTTTGTTTAAATTCTTTTAAAATAACATAATGACTTCAGTATTCTTCATTGATATTATGATAAAATGTCATTTACAAAAGATCAACTTTCATTTAACCAGATTTAGGAATTTTATCTGTGAATTGTTCATGTGTTTTGTAGAAACCAAAAATGAATTTGAATATTTAGAATAGAAAAACTTCATTCTGTAGTTTATGTATCAATGTGTATTTAAAAGTAGCTCTATTGTATTTAGAAGTTTATCTACATATAACAAAGGTTTTTTAATGAATAAATTTTATGGCATAAAAATGGCAAATTATACATGAAATTTAGTTGCTTTTAGAAATTATAAATATCAGAATTGACAAAAATTTTAGACGATTTAGTCTAAATAGGAACAAAATAGAATATCTCCTGAGGATTCTTGCCAAATAGAGAGATAAATATTCACAGAAACAAAATTTACCTGGACATTCAGAAACTTTCATAGATCACTTTAATTACAATATAACATTATTAAACCTTATGATATTATGACATGAAAAATACTGTATAATATTAAATGTTCTATAAACTACATTGAAACTTACCCCAAATACATAAATCCCCTGATTATACTCTGCATTGAACACATTGTTCTTTTAATTATTCTGATATGCAATAAAACAGGTGTAGATACTACCATTTATATTAAGAACAAATTTACTATTTAATAAAGAAATTTTAAAATTAAGTACCAAAAATCTAACTTTATCGTTACTTGTAATCAACTTTTACTGACTGAACTAATTACTGTACTTGATAAAGTACAGAATGTGTTTTCCCTAATCTAAATTCTAATCACCATGTCACTCACAACAGACTTAGTAATGCTTCACTAACACACTATTCACATGCAAAATACTCTAAATAGGCCAATTATGACTCTGCCCCTGTTCCCTGGTTAACCCGCTGAGAACTGAAAAATTTCACAAGGCAGTCACCAACTAAAACAAAGGGTCCTTGTTTTAAATTAAGACAGTCTTTTTGATTCCTAAATAGCTCAACAAAGTGGCATGTCTTCCAATGAAAGCAGTTGGTCAAATATGACCCATAAGCTGGAAAATCAGAAATTAAAACATACCTTTTCCATGACCATATAGTTAAATATCAATTTTAAATTCAAGAATTTTTTGTGTGTATGAGAAATACCTAAAATAACTACTCACTATTGACATTCTCCTTTACTGATTCTATTTTTAATCTTTCATACAATATTTAATAAAACACATTTTTTAAAAATCCCATGGGATGTTAGTTCAAAATTGATTTTTTGAGTCACAAACTTATTGTAGTTAAGTACAATTATCTGCCACATAGCTAACACACACCTGGCATCTGCATACTTTCCTTTCTCTGATGGTTTCTTCACTTCTTTCCTTTCTCACAGAAAAGCAAAATCAGAAATGAGCTTCATGAAATCAAAGGAGCTTCTCTAGAATTTCTGGTAGGCATAATTTCTCACCCAAGAAGTAAGAAATATGACTAACTTTGACTTTGACTATTAGTTCAATCTTCAAGTTAGTTATAAATGTTTTCTACTATTAAAGAATGCAGCTATATCTGCATATAGATAAATGATATATTTTGAAGCACACCCAACAGAATTGTGGAAAGATTAAAAGAAGTATTTTGATAACTGCATTTGTTCAAAATTCTTGCTACTTTAAGTGAGATTCACTAAACAGTCTAATATATGGAATATTAGACTGTTTAGTGACTTCCTATTCAGTCCTGTTCATAGTTTCATAGGTAGAAGAACAACTCTCACTTTCAGATGCATTAGTGGCTCTTGTTTAGTGATTTTAAATTTGACTGTCTTTGCATAGAATCCTCCAGTTTCTTCCTTTTAAAAGTCTTTGTTTTCCCTTAAAATAATTCATTTTTCTAGGCTATATATATATGTTATTTTCATCCACTTAAGGGGACTTTTCTCAGGACTCCAGCAAAAGAGTCTCAATCCTTCTCTTCCTCTATCTCTCTGTTTCTATCTGTCTCTTTTTTTCTTTCTCTCTCTCTGCACACACACACACACACACACACACACACACACACACACACACACACACACAGAGAGAGAGAGAGAGAGAGAAAATATTGTATAAAAAGAACAACGGGTAGTTATTTGTTCAGCCTATAAGAGATTCCAAAATGTCTGCCACAAAGAAAAAAAGACTAAAAAACAGCAACAACTTAAGTGTTAGTATGCTCTAGAAAGAATCTAACGCTTAAAATAATTTTTAAAAAAATTTTGAATAGCATCAAATTTTAAATTTTGAATAAAATTCCTGAGTTTCTAGAATCTGAATACACCACACTTACTTTTAATACTGTCTGAAAGTTAAGCGTATATGTGCCATTTTTACTTTTTTGAAGTAATAGTCTAATCCTTCTGTTAAATAGGATTAGGATGGTTCTAGCTTTTCAGATAGTGCAAGCTCATGTTCTGTGGTTATGTTGGATCCCACCAGTAAGCTGCCAGATTCTGCCAGGAAATACTGGAAACAAGATGTTGCATCTCTCAGAGCTAACCTGTAAATCTTAAAGTCATAGTGTTCTATTCGGCTAAACAGTCTTTAAAATAATAAAGGAAATCCCCTTAATGGGGCCCCCATTTTCCTTCATGGCAAAGCAGTTTCAATTTTGTTTAAAATCTTCAAAACCAAGAAAGGAATGAACTGAATTTATCAGTCAGGTTTTCATGCTTTTCATTTAACAGCAAAGAGCCAATCTTAGCATAGCAACCCATGTGCCAGATTCAGGCATCCTGCAGGGCTCTTTGTCAGTATGAATTTTTGTTTGTTTGTTTGCTACACAGGATCTGGGTCTGACTGTGCTTCTAACCTGCTCCCAACCTTGCCTCTTTTTTATTTTAGCTCCACCCACAAAGCTTTTGTCAAATCTCAGATCAACCACTGAACTTTGTCCATACAACCCAGTAAATGAAACCCTGAATTAAACCTGAGTAATAGAAAAGGAGAATATATCTCAAATGAGATTAATACCTGAATGGTAAATATAGAACAAATTGCTTGAAGGTTGCACTATCAACTTTTAAATTATCTTGCACTTAACTATTATACCATTTCAATTGGTGCTTTAAATATCCTGAGTGAGTGGTACAGTTCTTTAAAACTATTACATTTACCCTTAATTATAAAGATGAGAGATATGAGAATAAAATAAGTAGATTTTGGGGGGGTTATAATTGATTTAGTCAATAGATCAATGACTTTGAATTTCAAAATTGAAAACTACCAGTTGAAAAGAAATCCTTTTGAGAGAGGAAACTTTAGGTTTTTTAGGGTTTTCTCTGATTTTACGTCATTCCCATTACGTTGTGATCAGATATCAGACACAACATCATGGGGGGATGTTGTAGAACAGATAAAAGCAGTCTCAGATGAAACCAGATTAAGCTCCTTTTCTGAACTATTGCCAAATGCTTGTGAGTTTAATTCATGTTTGGGTATTCTAGTACTCACACAGCTGCAATTCCATTCTTTCATCACAGACCTAAGTGATGTATGGTGGCTTTGTATGGTGAACTGACTTTACAAAACTAGGCATTTTGGAAGGCTTTATGTTAATATGGAAATAAAATTCTGAACTACTATAAAACATATGAATGCTGAATATATGGATGTGTACATAAGTCTTTGCTTATGTTAACTATAAAATAAGTACTGCTGAAATTTACAATTTGGATTTGTTTAAAATACTTTTAAACACAGCTTTGGTCATTTTTATATAGTTACTTCTACACAGAAGTAAGTAGATTTTCAAAAACACTGCTGAATAAGGTTCTTGACAGCTATGGTAAAGATTCTGCAAAACCCTGTCTAAAAGCTCCTGCTGAATTTGCCATTTTAGCCAAAGAACACCCATTGCTGACTTCTATAGTATCAGGAGGGGGTGAGAATTTTGCTGCTGTTGGCACTTAGCTTGCAGCCTATAAGCATCTCAGGCCAAAGTACAATCAAGAACAGAATATTTTCACCTGTTCGTTTCTGACTCTGATGATTTAAAAGTGAAGGTCAGTATTTAGACCAATTTTGTTTTCTCTAATGGACAGCATGGGAATCAATGATCATTTTCATTTCTTCTCATCCCTAAATTAACTCTGAAAGATTGGGGCCTACTCAAACAGAAGCTGAACTCCTTGGGAACTTCAATAATCCCTCAGAAGAAGACAAAGCTTTTAACTGTACATGCTTGCTAATACATAGTGATATAGTATCCCATGTCATCTGCTTTAATTCAAAAGAACATAATCAACGTACTTAGATTAAAAAAATTTAAATGTGAACAATTTACTTAAATACCTGCTTCTTTACCATTCGGAAACATCTTTTTTATGATACGGTTTTTCTTCACAAACTTATGTTCAGCTTACTGATTTCAGTTAAAAGGTTAATGATGAGTATCTGCTAAGGTAGATATCAAACAGCATTTTTCATGCAAAAAGTAAACACTCAAGTATTTACTTTAAAAGGTAAAAAAAGAAAACAATAAAACAAGTTAAATCTGAGACCATCTAAACACAGGTAAGTAACCAGCTCTATGAAGGCCAAAATTAACAAACGTGTCTGCCCTTTATTTAGCAAAATCAGCAGTGAATGATCTGAATAATTCATGATTTAAAAAAAAATCCATTCATAAAAACTTTCAGGAGTTCTTCAAAATTGTATTTTGCAGTGCCTCTTCAGACACAGTCAAAATGTTATTGGGCATTAACTTCCAAATATCATCAAAAAGACTAATTCAAAAGAAATCACTGCAGTTAAACAGATCTATAGAGATTAGGAAATGATTTATGACATCAGATTCTACCAAAAATATATAGAGAGTGGCTTCTTAAACTTTTTCCATTCATGGCTTCTTTTTGCCCAAGAAATTTTTATGTAATCCAGGTATCTAGGTATATAAAATAGGTATGCAAATCAAACATTTACTCATAATAAAATCATATTTTTGCCACCTCCACATACAGTCATGTGACCCCACATGGGATCACAATCCATAGTTTGAGAAACTTTGATCTTAATTGTTATTTAAATAATTTTAATTAGGAAACTTATTAGCAACTTGAAATATGACAAACTAGAAGGCAAGGATCCTCTATGTGCTGAATAGTATCTGGTATGGTATGAATACTTAGTAAATAGTAATAACTTGTGATAAAATATAAAAAAGTATAATAAATGAATGATAAATGAATAGAAAAGTAAATAAATTTTTAAAACTAGGAAACAAAATTCCAGAATGTCAGATCACAAATTTGATACACATACAACCTCTGCTAAAAGCAGATCAGATAAGAACTTTTTCATTTGTTTTAAAGACAGTTTCATCTTTCAAAAAAAGAATGAAGAAATTGAACCGAAAGACACAATCTCTGAGACAAACATCCTTCAGTTCAAACTTTGATTGTATGATAATCCTGCTTGTATCTACAAAAGTTACAATACATAGATATTCAGCTTTCATTTGAAGAATTTAAAGGAAGAACTTATCAAGCTACCTTTGGGTAGTCCATTCTACTTAGGGAAAACTAATTCTTTTAAAGATGTTTTGTTGCAAATCAAACTGAAATCTGCTTTTTTTTTCAACATCTCTCCACTATTCCAAGTTCTACACTGTGTTTTACAGAACAAGTTCAGTCTTCTAAATGACAATCCTTTAAACAAATGATGATAACTATCAAAATCTTTGTTTTAAAACATTTCTTGTCAAGCTAAACATGCACTATTCCTTCAACAACCATGTTTAACACCCCCTTTGCCCTCATCTGGACCATTATTTGCTCATTTTTGTAGTATTCATAATTGAACTTCAGAAGTGGTGTATTAAATAAAGAATACCACAGAACTGGAATCTTCTTTACACTGGACTCTATTTTACTTTATGTAGCATAAGGCAGAAATACTTCTCTCCCTCTCCTCCAGGCAGACATATTGCACTATCTACTCATCAAGTTTGCAGACTAAGATTCTCAGATCTTCTTCAGATGAACTACTTTGTTATTATATCCCCCATCTTGAGTTTATTAAAGTGATTTTGCAACACAGGTGTAAAGCTTTATACTTATCCTTATTAAATATCATTTTATTCCATTAAGCCCAGCATTCTAGCCTATAAAGATTACAGAGCTTGATTCAGTCATCAATCTTGTTAATTATTTCTCCCAAGTTTGTTAAGTACATCCTTTATGCCTTCATTTAAGTCACTGATTAAAACATTTACACAGCACAAGACAAAGGGAAAATATCTAAAGAACTTCACTAGAGATCTCCCTTTAAACTGATATGCTATTCTGGAGCTACTATTAACTAACAAAAAAGAAATTACTTAACTAAATTAAAACGAAAAACTATCAGAGATGACTATGCCATTTTTGAATTTCTGACAGTTTAGGAAAGGCAAACTAGGTACATTTTAATACTCATTTTAGCCTAAAGCAGATCAAATTTCAAAGAGTTCAGAGAAATGTAAGCAGAATGATAATAAAAAATAAGTACAAATATCATGGCCTTAAGATTCTAATAGAGAACTTAAGTCAAGAGGGAAAAGATGTTCTCAAGAATAAAATTGTGACAAAATGGACACAAATAATTCTAATAAGAAAGTAAAAAGGAACCAGTCTCCAGCGTTCAAGCAACATGAATACATTGATAACTTATCAAATAACTCAGTTTTTAGAATGGCAAGAATAATAGGTCTAATTTTATTAGAGGGTCAAAGAGTATATATTTTTTAAGTTATTTCCAACTATGAGAATATTTGTCACCATGAGGAAGAACTTCTTAAGAAATGTGGAACTGATTGCTTCAGGAATTGTTGCATTCCCTATCATTGGAGGTTTTTCAGCTGAGGATAGATGGTCATCTATCATGGATGCTATGGAGAATAATCATTTTCAAATATGAACTTCATGAGAAGACCTATTCTAATTTATTTAGAAGTCCCTTCTAGTTTAGAGATTTTATTATTGGCTAACCATCATAAAAGTAAGAATATCGACTTGCTATTCTGAGAATGAAATATACCCATATCAAAATAAAATATTTCAAAAGATTTGTGGTTTTGCTTGTATTGTATTCTTGTATTTACTGTGTATTTACTTGTATTGTATCCTTTTATCCACATAGATCACAATTTTTCTATACCTTATTAACTGCTGTGTTCAAAATATTTTTCACATCAGGGTAAAGTCCTGGTGATTAGTTTCTCTAAACTAAGCTAGGCTGAAAGGCAGAATGTTTCATAGAGTTCCATATGGGATCCTTACAAATTTTATGACTCCTAAGCAAGTCACTTAAACTTTTCTTATTTGTAAAAAGGATATATAATAAGTGTACTAATAATTAACACACAGCTTTGTCAATGAATCACTGTATAAATTCAATCCTATAAACATTTATGTCCAAAAATACTAAAACAAATACATTATGATTATTGTTCCAGATATGACAGTTTGTGGAAGAACTATATTTTAAGTCTTTCTGATTTGGAAGGACCTGTTAGAATTAGAACTTTACTACCATAGAGTTCAAGAACTCAGGATCCCCTCTAAACACAAATAAGGAATCAGAATAGAACTTTTTTTAAAAATGAGGAGCAGTATCCAACATAAAATTATATTATAAAGCAACAGACATCAAAACCATTTGGTACTGGATAAAAATATAGTGGCAGATCAATGGAATAGATTAGATACACATGACACAATAACCAAGGCCTATAGTAATCTAGTATTTAATAAACCCCTAAATTCCAGATTCTGGAAAAAAAACCTCATTTGACAAAAATTGCTAGAAAAATTGGAAAATCATATGGCAAGGACTCAGCATAGACCTACATCTCACAACCCATACTATAATAAGGTCAAAATGGGTATATGATTTGGCATAAAAGATGATACTATAAACAAATTAGGAGAACAAGGGATAATTTGCCTGTTAGATCTTTGGAGAAGGGAGGAATTTATGATCAAAGAAGAACTAGAGAACATTATAAAAGGCAAACTTTGCTTACATTAAATTAAAAAAGTTTTTGCATAAACAAAACTAACAGAACCAAAATTAAAAGGGAAGTAAAAAGCTGGGGAAAAATCTTTATAGTCAATGTTTTTGATAAAGGTCTCATTCTACAAATACATTAAAGAACTGTGTCAAATTTGTAAATTTCCCAATTTATAAATGGTCAAATGATATGAATAAACAGTTTTCTGATGATGAAATTAAAGCCATCTCTAGTCTTGTGAAAAAATACTCTAAATCACTATTGATTAGAGAAATACAAATTAAAACAATTCTGAGATACCACCTTATACCTCTTAGATTGACTAAAATGACAAGAAAAGATAATGATAAATGCTGGAGAGAATGGGGACACTAATGCATTGTTGGTGGAGTTGTGAAATGACCCAACCATTCTGGAGAGCAATTTGGAACTATACCCAAAGGCTATAAAACTATATATACCCTTTGACCCAACAGTGCCATTACTGAGTCTGTATCCCAAGGAAATTATAAAGGAGGCAAAAGGACCATATGTACAAAAATGTTTGTAGCAAAATGTTTGTGGTAGCAAAGAACTGGAAAATGAGTAGATGCACAATAATTGAGGAATGGCTGAACAAAATGTAATATATGAAGAAAATGGAATATTATTGCTCTATTAAAAATGTTGGACAAGCTAACTTTAGAAAGGCCTGGAAGATTTACGTTAACTGATGTTGAGTGAAACAAGCAGAATGAGGAATCATTGTACATAATAAAAGCAAGATTGTGCAATGATCAGCTACGAAAAACTTGGTTCTTGTCAGTGGTTCAGTGATCCAAAGGAAATCCAATAGAGTTTGGAGAGAAAATTCCATCTGCATCCAGAAAAAGACCAAATGTAAATCAACACATGCTCTGTTCACTTCTTTTTTCTGTTTTTTTTTTTAACCTTTCCCATGGTTTTCTCCCTTTTCTCTGATTTTTCTTTCTCAACATTATTCATAAAGCAATATGTATTAAAAATAAATTTAAAAAGAAAAAAAAAACAAGAAGCAGTGAAGCTTAATTGAGTAGAGAGGTAGCCTTGAATATAGGAAGATCTAAATTTCTATCTAAATTATTGTATTTATTGGAGTTAGGAGTTCTTTTTTTCCTCTGGAATTCCATATCACTAAGAAGGTTATATGTATTAGTGAAATAAAAAATACTTGGGAAGAATTTGAGTCATATCTCACTACTATACAAATAAAGCTGACTTGTATGGCTATTTGTACCTATTCGGAGACAGAAGAGTATAACAAAGAACTGATCTCAGAAATACATAAAAAATGAGTTCAAGATCTTCTAAAATAGTCTGCTGGTTCTATGATCTTGGACAAGTTCTTAGACTCTTCATTAGGCAAATCTCTAAGACCTCTAAGGAAGTTCCAACCTGCATTGGTGGAAGGAATTTTGACATTTTGGGTGTTCTTTCCTTATACCAATGAAATCATAGTCTAGTTTCCATTCTTGTCCCTTATAGGTAATTTCCTCCCTCTACAAATAAACTACATAAGAATTTGACATAAGTTTCCTGGTTAGTTTATGCTGCTTTTCAGTTCAGGAAGTGTGTTTAAGATGTAATTGAATAAGGATATTTTAATCACCGCTTGCCTTAAAATACTTTTTTTTCCAGCAATTTTATTCAAAACCAAAAATAGAACAATTTTGAAAAAAAAAAAAAAAAACCTGTTAACCTACTAGGAAAATTAGTACTTCTCTTTCAAAAGCTCCTTCTTTTCCTCCACCTCCAGCCTTAAAGATTCTGCTCAAATATTACCTTCTATAAGAGGTCTTTTCAAGTTCCCCATACTGCTAGTATTCTTATAAGATTATTTTCTATTTACAATGCACATATATGCATATATATATATGTGTGTGTGTGTGTTTGTGTGTACGTACATATGTTATTAAGTTGTTTTTCAGTCATGTCTGACTTTTCATGACCCCAGTTGAGGTTTTCTTGGAGGCTTGTCATTTCCTTCTCCAGTTTATTTTACCAATGAGGAACTAAAACAAACACGGTTAGGTGACTTGTCCAGAATCATACAATTAGTAAACTGAGGCCAGTTTGAACTAAAGATGAGATTTCCTGAATCCAGCCTGGTACTGTATCCACTGCATCACCTGGATCCCCCCATCTATATACATAGTTTTTGCAAGTTTTCTTCTCCATTAGAATATGAGCTCCTTGAGGGCAGAAATTGTAGGGTTTTTTTTTTTTTATTTCCCTTTTTTTTTTCTTTTTAACACAGTGCCCGACATGTTTAATAAATGAATGCTGACTGACTTTATAGACACATATGTGTCATACAGCTCAGTTAAATACTAATAGCTAAATAAATAAATACTGAAAAAGGCATCAGTTCTTGAGGGATTTAGAAAAGGCTTCATGTAGAAGAAAGTGCCCGTATTATACATCAAAATGTACATTATACATACACCTATGAAGTAGATGTAAGGAGGAAGAGCATGCTAGGAATGAGGGATACATAGTAGATGGGGTATCATGTGTGAGGAAAAGGGAGAATGCCATTGTGGCTCTACTGTAAAGTGAAAAAGGAGAAATAATATAGAATGAGACTGAAAAAAACAGTTTGTGCTTGAGTTGGGTAGAACTTAAAAATTTAGATAGAAGAATTTAGATTTTATTCTAGAAAAAAGAAAATAATAGTGTTGATCAAGTAGGTTAGTCATATTGTTAAATCTGTTCCTTAGGAAAAATTTACTTTGACAACAGTGTGAGGGATAGATTGAAGTGATGAGAGATTTGGGGTTGGGAGACCCATTAGAAGGATGCAATAGTGAAGGTGAGTGATGATAAGAGCCTGAAAGAAAAGCTATAGCTATATGAGTAGAGAGAAATGGTAGGATGAGAGAGATGTCATGAAGGAAGAATAAACATGCTTTGATAATGGATGGAATATATAGGGTGAAAGAGGGTGAAGGGGAATGAAGGAGAATATAGAGTTGAATATAATGCTAAAATCATGAACCTAAGATATTGGAAGGATAGAGGTGCCTTCAAAACAGAGGAACAGATGATGACAAAAATGGTGAAAGAGATATGAAGAATTGTTGAGGGTTGTGTTGAGGTCAGTTGTATTTGTGAAAACAATCTATCAACACATATTTATTAAGTGTGTAATACATTCAAGACACTATGCTACACTCTGGGAATATAAATACAAATGAATTAGTACCTGCCCCTAAGGAACTTAATAATTAATCTTGTGAGGGGACAACATGTGCATATATAGACATGCAGAAGTGATACATGATAACTTGAGATGAGGGCACTATTACCTGAGGATATAACAAAAAATTTCAGGTCAAAAATGGCTTTTGAACCTTGATGGAATCAAGAGTGAGTAGAGAGAATACATTCCTGTCATGAGAATTGCCAGTAGAACACACAGAGATGTGGGAAATGATGTGCTCTGTGTGAGGCTTATATTGCAGTGTGCATGAAGGAGAACAAGTATTTTAAGTCTAGAAAGGCAATATGGTATCAGGTTGTGAAGGGCCTCAAAAATCAGACAGAAGAGTTTCTTTTTGCTTTAAGTCAAAAGAAGCCATTGAAGTTTAAAGTAGGAAACTAGTTGGTTATTCAGCTCTGAGCTTTAGGAAAACCAAGAAAGCAAGCAGGAAGGTAATCACAAAACTAAAGGGATAAGCCTAGAGGAATTACTTCTCTGAAAGAAGAGCCTGTGTAAATAAGGTCTTTATCAGTTAGCCCTTAGCTACTTTGCAATTGAAAGTTTATAATGGCAGGATGAAAGCCATAGATATGGCATGGGTTAGTTTATAAAGACAATAAACAAAGCAAACAGAAATAAAATTTTCTCATATACTAGATGGGATTAGTTTATTTAAAAAAGAGGAGAAACTGTTGTTGTTTTTTCCCCCTAAAGACTGGTTGATACTTCTTTTTCTCAGTCCATAAGTGTCCTGAGAATACCTAAATAGCATTGTTTATCCTCTCATCATAAAGCACAAGTCACCCAATAACAACTTGGAATACACATCTGGAACGTACAACATGGTTAGTATACATCTCAGAATCTTCACCTTGGTGACAAGATCACTTGCTATTTTTAACATCATTTTCAGCTCCTTGATTTCTGTCACCCATATTTAGATTTAGTCATTTCTTCCTTCTTTCTGTACATCTCAATACCACATGGTCTAAGTCTTTATAACTTCTTGACAACAACAGAAATCACTCACAAGAGTACAGAAAACAGAAGTATAAGAGAGTCCTCCCTCTTTTTTATTTTGGGTGGAATAGAGTGAGTAAAATAGTCCTGAGGGGAAGTCTGCAGCACAGGCTCTTCATACTATCTTTCTCCCAAACAAAATCCTATTCAGAACTTTCCTGTTATTGCCAATGGCTCCAAACATCTTTCTAGTTGCTCTAATTTGCAACCTGAATTTTATCTTTGACTTCTTTTATCACTTTTGCTTATTCCTCATATCCAATCAGTTGCCAAATATTTTCTCTCTCCATACCATCTCTTTCATCTGACCCCTTCTTTATTGACATAACAAGCACTCTAGTTTACACATGAAGTCTCTTGTCTCCTGGGTTATTGCAATAGCCCCTTAATTGCTCTCCACGTTTCTGCAGCATCTTGGATTACTGGCATTCACCACCACACCTGGACTCTTCTTGTTTTTAACAGGTTCAGAATTTGTACTCTAGTCAAATTTGTTTAGTTACAGACATCACTTGACTGTAATGACTTATAGTATTTCAAATATGCCATTTCCTTAACTTTCCTTATGAAGCTCATTTTGACTAACCCCACCTGCATATCACAATTCTATTCAGGTTAGCATTTGCTAGAAAATATGAATATTACTACAAACAGCTGTAATTGGTTTGCACTGGTGTTTTATGTCTCTTTATGTGTTCCTCCATTGAATGTCTACTCTGAAAACTCAAAGTACAGAACTGGGACAAAACTTTCATTTCTCAAAGTTTAAGACAGTGGATTGTGAAACACAGGAGGCCTGGCAATGGAGTGTTATTAGAGGCCTAGGCTAGCTAAACTTTGAAGAGTCTCATTACTGGCCATCTGAAAGTGAATTTCCTTTTGTCACAGTAATAAGTAACCTCTCTCTCTCTCTCTCTCTCTCTCTCTCTCTCTCTCTCTCTCTCTCTCTCTCTCTCTCTTCCTCTCTCTCTCTCTCTCTCTTCCTCTCTCTCTCTGTCTCTCTCTCTCTCTCTCTCTCTCTCTCTCTCTCTCTCTCTCTCTCTCTCTCTCTCTCTCTCTCTGCTTCTCTCTCTCTCTCTATTACTGGAATGTAGAATTTTCATTATGTATAAGATTTATTTTCATCATAAATTCCTGAATCACTTCTAACATTTACTTTGTATATTTGTTATCACACTGATCACACTGGAAAGCAGCATAAAAAGCTATCCTCTGGACTCTACTATGATCAGATTCCAGTAGATGTCAGAGGGGTCAGTCAAAACTGGATCATTGAGAAGTCATTTCTTGCCCACTTGGAGTCAGACATCTAGATAACGCAATGAATAGAGAACTGGGCCTGGAGTTCAAATTGGGCTTTAGACACTTATTAGCTATGTGATTCTGGGTCAATCTCTTAATCTCTATTTGTTTTAGTTTCTCCGACTATAAAATAGGGGGGAAAGCAGCATCTACCTTGTAAGGTTGTTGTGAGGATCATATGAGATAATATTTATAAAATGTTTAGCACAGTGCCTGGCACACAGCAAATACCACTATATAAATACCTCTTTTCTTCTCCAATTCCTACCAGGAGCTATAGATCCCCTTCCTGGTGGGACATCAATTAGTAATTCCAGAACATAGATTCTGTCCCCAAGACGTTCACATTTTAAGAGGGGAGATAATATAAATAGTTAGGTTCATATAAACAAAGAGAAATGAATAGAGCACATAAAGGTAATCTGAGAGGGAAGCATTAGCAGCTGTGGGACCCAGGAAAGGCTTTCTATGGACTAGATCTAAACTGAGTCTTAAAGGAAGCTAGGAAAAGTAAGAAGCAAAGCTTGGGGGACAGTCAATGCAAAAATAAGAAAATAGGAAATGTAGATTCCTATTCAAGGAACTGCAAGTAGGTCAGCTGAGCTGGATTGGAAAATATATGGAAGGAAGTAAAATATAAGAAGTCTGGAAAGGTAGGGAAAGGTCAAATTATGTTGAGTCTTACATGGCCAAAAGAGGAGTTTATATTTATGTTAGAAGAAACTGGGAACCACTAATCTGCTTAAGCAGAGTCATAGCATGGCCAGATTTGTGCTTTAAGATCACTTTGACAGCTAAATGGATGATGGACTGGAGTGGGGAGAGACAAAAGAGAAGAAACCAAGCAGCATGATACTGATAGTTCAGGTGACAAGATACTGGACTAGGACGATGGCTATATAAGTTCAGAGTAGGAGGCACATAAAAGAGACGCTGTAAAGGTAGAAATGATGGTAGTGGATTAGATATTTGAAGTGGGTAAAAGTAAAGAGTTGTAGAAAAACTTGAGGTTGTAACCTTGAGTGACAGAGGACAGTAGTGTTGATGACTCCCAATAATAATAGGGAAGTATTAGGGGAAAAGATGATGTGTTCTCTTTTGAGAGTCTTACAGCACCTTTTGTTGGAGATATTCATCAGGCAGCTGAAGGTACAAAGCTAGCTCAAAGAAACCATAGCTAGATGTATAAAGTTGGGATTCATTTGCATAAATAAGATAAATATGGCACTGCTTAGATCATTGAATGATATAGCCCAGAGTAAAAATAAAAAAGAAGGGGTCCAGAACAGAACACTGAAGACATCCACAGTTAGGGGCAAGTAATATGAATAAAAAGCTGGCAAAGAAAAAAAAAAGTGGAGACAGAGAAAAGAACTAAAAGAGAACAATGCTGTAAAATCCAAAAAGGAATTGAATTACTGTGTTAAGTATTACATAGATAATCAATAGGCACTTATTAAATACTACTATGTGCCAGACAGGGCTCTGAGCACTTGGGAAACAAAGAAAAGCAAAAGACAAAAGCCCTTAAGTAATTCACAATCAAATAAGCAACACAGCATTCAAAGACATATGGATAAACAAATCATATACAAGAAAACTAGGAAATAATCAATAAAGAAAAAGCATTAAAAATTAAGAAAGATTTGGAAAGAATACCTATACAAGATGAGATTTTAGCTGGGAACAAGGTGAAATTTGAGCTGGGACAGGAAGAGAGCCAGGGAAGAGGAAGAATATGTTGAATAGGGAGGAACAGTTGTTAAGAAAAATCAAGAAAAGGCCATCAGATTTGGCAATAAGAGATCACTGGTAATTTTGGAGAGGGAAGTTTCCGTTGAAAAATGAGGTTGAAAAACGAGACTATATAGAACTTAGAAAGGAATAGAAAAGGAAGTAGAAGTGCAATGTCAATTATAAGTTTTTCTTGCCATTCTCCTGTAACTGGACTTTTTTTTTAATCTAGAGAATTTATTTTACCATGTTCCAAATGTTATAATTAGAAGGTGATTCAGGGGAAAGATACACAAAACAAATAAGTGATTATGAACACGAGTTCTTCATCTTTTTTCCTTCTCTAACAACAATTAAAAAGCTGTTTGTATAATATAAATAGTTCATGGTAGAATTCAGATTTTGTTAATACATCTGATCAAATATAACAGGTTACAGAGGTAAAATCTATTTTAATAAAACAATACTAACTCATTTTAGATCTCACATTTTCTGGTTAAAAAGTAGATTATGCTGACATAAAAAGAATTTCTAGAAATCTAATATGCATCTTGTTAAAGCTCAAAGCTCCCAAATAGCTAACTTCAAATTTATAAATAGAATGGGAAATGTCTGACAAGTTTTTTCACTTCATGGAGTCAAGCATATAACAAAACAATGAAGAACTTCTACATCTGGACCACCACCCCACTGTTGCCCTCTAAGCTTCTTCCACCTGCCCCTTAGATGCTTCCCTCAATTAGAATGTGACCTCCTTGAGAGCCAAGGCTATCTAGACTTTTTATTTTTATGCTTAGCATTTAATACAATATGCTATAAGCATTTAATAAATGTTTTTGCTTACTTGCTTGCATTTATTCATTCATGTAATGGTTCCTATAAGACCTGGCTTATAAAGGAGCATGAATTAAAGAAGCACAAACTCAAGATGACTTACAGTTCAGATTTAATGTATCAAAATATTGCTATACTTTAAAATCCTCAAAATATAAAAGCTGAAGACCTTAATTTTTTTACAAGGACATTTTAGTAATTTTTTTGGTAGTTAGTTATTTAGATGCCAAAGAATGGCATACAAGATAAGCTACTGAATATAAAAGTATTTTTACGTGTTCATGTCAGGCATTTGGATGCATTTAAAGCCTCAAACAAACATATTGAAATACTGAAATCATTTGTTACTTTGTATCTTTGAATAAAGTATGTCAAATTGGTAATCCTTCTATGCAATTCTTCAATTCCCAATCTAATGATAATATATAGAGGACACTTTATTTCAGTCAATCCCACTTGTTTAAACTCGATAAGGTTGTGTATGTCATGGAAATGACCTGCTTTGAAGGAATTGTGCACAGAAAACTTGATGTCAGAAGGGTAAGGTACAACCAAGGTTATCTTCATTTTAGAAATATTTCTTGAATGCTATTTAAAATGATGAGAAAATGGATCCTACTCAGAATGTGCAAAGACCAGGTAAAAGCCAACCACATAAAGTTCATTAAGACCTTCCTTTTCTAAAGAATGCATTAAAAAAACATTTTAAAAAATCTAACCCTACAAACACTTAATAAGTACCTCCTAATTATGGACCACTGTGCTAGGTTCTGGCTTTATAAACAAAAGGAAAACAGTTTTCTTCCTTAAGGAGAGCTTGAATTCTATTGGGTTGTTGCAATAATTACAAAGAATCGGTAAATATAATACAACCAGCACTTAAAAAAAAAAAAAAAGAGCATTCATGAATACAAGGACACTGAATTCCCAACCATGTGTACAATGGACGTATGATCTCTTAGAATTAAGAAAGGCAACAACAATTTTTTTTTGCTCTTTAGGTTTCTTTTTTAATCATATAGCACATTGTGCTATTAATTAACTAATTGATGGGTATAATTCATACTCATTGATTATTAACATTAACATCATTTGGTGTTCATTTTCTTGTCAATCTTTTAATATTTCATGGCATATATTTTAAATTCCATATAAGGAGAAATTTGACTTCACAAAAATATGAGAATTCCTTAGTTTCAATATTTTCTTTTAATTACCCTGTTTTTGAGCAAGTTAATTCCTACTATAACTAAAACTCTAGTGTTAGAAAAATATTTTGAGTAGCAAATCATACATAGCAGGAGTACCTGGATTTTGTAAATAATACTTTCCTTAAACATTAAGATCGGCTATGTTCTTTTTGTTGGTCACATTGTTTTTAGTGACAAATTATGAACAGATGTTATATATAATAGGATTCATATACACTTTAATGTTTGAAAAGTGCTTTTGAAAAACAAAATCTCATTTGATCTGTTCAACAAGAGAAGTTATTTTCCAGCTAATAAGAATTAATCAGGATCTGAACTTAGGTCTTCTTGACTCTATACTATATATATACTATATATAATATTCTACATCCCCTCTACTATAGCTGCCAACTGCTTAATATAGAAAACTATCTTATTTGATTAAGTTTGATGACTCTAGAATTTTTCAACAAAATTCATATGGAGAAACAGACTAAATGTGTGAAAATTTTTGGTTATCATTCCCTACTTCTAATTGCTTGGTACATTAAGGCTTCCATTTCCATTTCTTTCCCCTGACTAACAGAAACTGGAAAATAATAAAATATGTTCCCTTTCCTTAACTTTGAATTTTCTAAGCATGTGTTGAGAAAGTCCCAAGTTCAAATCCATCCTTAAATACTTACTAGCTGTGTGATCCTTTTAAATTCGATAATCCTCTTTGCCTCAGTTTCCACACCTGTAAAATGGGGATAAATAATAGCACCTGCCTCACAGAGTTTTTGTGATGATAAAATGTGGTAATATTTGTAAAAAAAAACAAAACAAACTCTTAGCATAAGGCCTAGCATATAGTATGCATTATATAAATGTTTATCCCTTCTTTTGTGCCCCACCCTGAAGAAGCAAATAACAGCAATATAACTGCCATAAAAACAAAAACAAAAAACCCTATTATGAATACATACATAAAGTGCATTTATTTATTTATTTGTCTTTTTTTTACAAGTTTTTTCCTTAAAGTATTCAAGCTATAATTTTAAAGTTTTATATAACATATGACTCTAATATCACTTTTTAATTATTACTCAGTACATCATTTACATCTGCAGTATGTATATATGTACATTTGCAAATGCCAACTATTTTTTCAATAAGTAGACTATTTTTAAAACATATTCACCTTTGCTGATATTACTATATATCTGTTGAAGAGGTATAAGGAATTCCATTATGTGCTGGAGTAATAAGGTCGGGCGCTTGTTCTCTCTCTCTCTCTCTCTCTCTCTCTCTCTCTCTCTTTTTCTCTCTCTCTTTCTCCAATGCACTAGTTCAGAAATTGGCATCTTATAACTGTACCTGAGGATAACTAGGTGGTTCAAAAAATAGAGTGTCAGGGCAACTCATCTTCCTGAGTTCATATCTGGTCTCAGACCTTTAATTTGCTGTGTGATCCTGGGCAAGTCACTTAATCTTGCTTGCCTCAGTTTCCTCATCTGTAAAATGAGTTAGAGAAAGAAATAGCAAGTCTCTGCAGTATAAGCAGTGTTTTATGGATGTGTCTACTTTCCTGATGTTCAAGGAAATGTGGACAAATGGATAATTAATTAACAAATTAACAAAGGTTCAATGGAATAATGCATTCAACCCATGCAGATTCACCATAAGAAGCACATAGTAATAATTCTCATTAATTTTTATAGATATTAATCAGAATTAAAGCACTAGAGTAAAAAGGATCTTGGTATCATAGATATCATTAGATAAAAAGAACTTTCTTATCTTCTGTTTACTTATGCCATCACTTTCAAATGTACATGACTGTCTGTCTATCTATACATGTTATATATATATATATATATGTGTGTGTGTGTGTGTGTGTGTGTGTGTGTACACAGAATTACAACATAGTTGTGTATATCTATATATATAAATACACTCACATATATATATATGTATACATATATTATTTCTTTTGTTCAGTTATATTGAGGTATTTTGTGAATTTACCTAATTTATCCTAATGAGTACTTTGAAAAGTAATGAGTAACTTTTATTTTTAAGGAAAAAGAAACTAATCTATTCCACTGATCAACTTCTGTATTTCTTACTCAGTACCAAATGGTTTTGATGACCACTGCTTTATAATATAGTTTTAGATCTGGTACAGCTAGGGAAAATGGATAAATTAGGCTTGTAAATAACTGTCTAGGATTCTCTAAACATCATCAAGTTGGGCAAAAGAGGCAGATCCTCAAGTACAAGGCACATGTCATAACTTGACTTTAAAACCAAGGACAAAATCCTCCTTGAATGTCTTTCATAAATTGGTGGTCTCTCTGTTTTCTTGAGGTTATTTTGATGATCTATAAGCTCATCCAGATACCAGCAGCTTGAGCAGCCTTTGAAAGGAAGCCTGATGTGGCTGGACATGGGTTGCAGGAGGATGAATTTTTCATTAATAGCAATGAATATTCAAAACAAAAAAAAATCATGTGTTTTTGAAATATCACAGTTAAAATCAATCTTTTTTTTTTTTTTTTTTTTTTTTTTTTGTGGGATGGGAATGGGAGAGAGTCTGGACTTGTGATTTCCTAAGAATAGGGAAATACACATAAAGATTTTCCTACCAATGCAGACCAATAACTTTTGAAACTTAGAGACTTACTTGAGAATACTAAGAGGATAGGTGATTTGTTCAAAGTCACCAAGCAACAAAGTTTTTGATTACCAATACAAGTTTTGGACCAGCTCTCTATTCACTACTCTATGCTACCTTTCATACTCAAACTCATACTATTTTTAAAAAATGTAGAAGCACACACAAAAATGATGAGGTGGATCAAGTAGTCACAAGAAATAGGTTCAAGAACTAGTGTTATAGAAAGGAAGATTAGAAGACACTAGATTTTTTAAAATTTTAAATCCAGAATTAAGCTTAGGGATGAGGAGAAACATGCTCAGATAAATATAGTGATTTGTCTAAAGTTATACTGCCATATAAGCTGGGGCTAGAAGCCAAAGATTTTCATTGCAATGGGGTTTGGACTCTTTTGCTATATTGTTCCCTTTGGCTTTTTCTTATCTTAATAATCTGTTACAAATATATTTGAGTGGCATGATCCAAATAGCACTTCATGCTATTTTTAAGAAACCAAGAAATTTTAGTCATATAGCTCAATAAGCAATCTAATAAACTTATATTAAGCATTTACTACATGTCAAGTACAGAGAAATGCTAGCGATACAATTAATTTAAAAAACAGTCCCTGTCTTTAAAGAATTTATAATCTAATGGGAGGGACAAAACACACACAAAAAAGGCAGAAAAATGGAGGGTGTAAAATTACCTGGGAAAAGGACACCAAGAGGGACCCAATGTAGTGACATCTTATTCCACAGAGTTGAAACCGGGGAGAGCAGCAAGTGAAGAATGAAGTAAACCCCAAAGCCCAGTTTCAGTCCTCTCTTTAAATAATCCCAAGGAAAGTCATATTAACACTTTATCATTAGCAAGTGTGCCAGGAACTTATGGTAACAGTGTTCCTTCATGTTAGGCAGAATGGCAAAGTTGTAAATGTCATCTCCAATAGAATGTAATCTCCTTCAAAGCAGAGACTGTCTATCATTTGTGTGATGAGAAAGCTAACACAGTGGCTCTCAATGATGAAGTTGGATAAAGGCTTGTTGGCTGACTAATAGAAAGCTCACCTCAGAGACAGGTTCAAGTGCTCCCTTTGACAAATTAGCCATGTGACCCCTAGATAAGTCACTTTGCTTTCCAGTATCCCCAGAAACTCTAAAACTCAAAAGAGTTTTTTAGCCTATCTACACAGGAAAACAAAGCCGATGAAGACTGCCTCTATCTAAAATGTGTTTTGCAATTAGATTGGCAACTTAGATAGCTAGCGCTTTCATTAGTATTTACTTGGGTAAACCATGAAAATGGATAGCAATCAATTCTAGAATTAGGATGAGGAGAATGGAAAATTTCAGAGCTCTTCCCTGAAAGAAAGATCATCCTTTTAATGCCAAAATCCTCCCAGAGTTGTCATGTGACCGAGTATCATGGAACATTATATACTTTAGAAAAGACAGATGAACTATATGAAATGAAAAGGGTCATGGTAGGTGTGAGTGGTCTTACTGAAATAAAGGCTATCATAAAGAAAAAGATGACTGAAAAGAAATGTATATTGTATGATAAGAATTAGGGAAGGATACCAGATGGCTTCTGTGCTCTACTAGTCCTCTCCTAAGGTCAAAAAAAAGCAAGGAAAGCCCTTTAAGTAGCTGAGCAGTGTCCTCTAAAAGTGGTAAATTTTAGAAGAATATTTACAAGAATTATGCAAGATGAGCAAGCAAGGAGAGGAGGAAATCCACTGGTGAGATTATACCTTCTTTTGCATTTTGGAGAGGAAGAGAATCAATTTCTAATTTCATCCACCAATGACAGAATGTAAGTTCCTTGAGAAGGATTGTCTCATCTTTATATTTGTATCCTCAGAACCTTTCCCAGTATATGTATCAGCATATGCATTTTAAAATACTCTTTTTTTATTGATAGCTTTTACAAGCATTTAGTTGCTATCTACTATGATACCAGCATTATACTAGATTTGGAGAGATAAAGACAAAAAAATTGCATTAGTGTATGCCCCCAGAGAACATACATTCCACTGGAGAAAACAAACATATTAATAGAAAAGTAAATGCCAAATCTATATGAAGTTAATGGATAATGTTTGTGGGATGGAGAGGGGATCCATGCACAATTAGGGGATTAGGAGAATTACCCTGTAATAGATTCTGCCAGAGCTTAGCCTTGAAAGGAACTGAAAATTACAAGAAAGGTGAGGAGGGAAAGCATTCCAGATATAGAGAATAAAGTGGACAAACATATAGTAGTGGGAAATGAAATGTCACAACCCAAGGAGGAGTCAATGGATCTAGTTTTGTTGGGATGGAGAATAAATCAAAGGTAGTAATGTGAAATCAGTTTGGAAAGACTGATTGAGATGAATGGTTAATAGCTCAAATTGCTAAATAGAGGAGCTTGTATTTTATTCTAGGAGCAATAAGAAAGAACTGAAGTTGCTTAAAGAAGGTAAGTAGCATCATCAGACTTGTGCATTAGGAATACAAAAATTGGTAGCTGTGTGAAAAAGCCAATTAGCAAAATCCTATAATAACTCAGGCTAATAAGAATGAGGACCTATACTAGAGTGGTGACTTTATGAGTAAACAGAGTTAAACATAAGAGATGTTATAGAAGTAAAACTGATATGACTTATAAAAAGCAAATAATTATGGTAGATCAAAGGAGGAAAAAATGTTAAGAATTCCTCTGAAGTTCCAAATCTAGGGGACTAGGAAGATAACTAGTTTATTAGAAATTGTTAGAAATTAGGAAGCTAAGTCAGTATTCATTCATTAAGTGGTCATCTAAGTTTAATCTCATTTTTAATGGAATTATTAAACTACTAAATCTGAGCAATACAATAGTCACAGGATGCCTGAATTTTATCAAAGTATGTAATTATGCAAAATATTCTATTATATCTTTAAAAACAAGATGGAGAAGTATGGCTAATTCTCATATAGATAGGAAAATCAGAATTCAGGAGAATGTAAATTTCTTAAGAGTAGATTCTGTTTCATTCTTGATTTTGAATTCCTTATAGCTAACAAGGTATGTTGTTCCAAATCATCCCTAATCTTTTTTTTTAAAATAAAAAGAACTAAGAATAATTGGTTGAATAATTGGATCCAAAGGGTATCTATTAATTGACCACTGTCAATTAAAAAAAATCTCTAGTATAAGACCCTAGGTAATTGATGTTGCCTTCTTATGTGCAACATATTTACCACTGACTTGAATGAAGGGAGACCTCATAAACTTATTAATATTCAGGTAATAGGAAACTGGGAGGAATAGTTAACAAGTTGAATAAGAGAGTTAGAATCCAAAAATATTTCATAATGGCTTAAATCTGTTACAGTATAATAAACACAGTTATATAAAGATACTATACTTTGATGGAATTCTAAGTGCTCCACAGTGCTCACTCCAGTTGCCTACGGCTGTTAGAACGAATTGTTCTGATCAAACTATTCCATAGGAAGAAGTCTTCACATGCTTGGGACAGATATCTCCCTATCTCATTGATGAATTTGAAGCCTAGAAGTTACCTTCAACCTGGTTTAATTGGTCAAGACAGTTTTGCTGGGGTATGACTGCTGTACATATCACATCTTCTTAGAGTCAGAAGTGAGAGTTGGGTGGAAGGAAGACACCAAATATGGATGAGCAGCCTTGAAAAGGACTGAGCAAGCCTTCCCATCCAAGATACTAGTCCTCTCAGAATACTTAATCACATGAAAAAAAATTAACAGAGTTTGAATTTGAACTGAATCCCCTTGCCTTTCAGCCCTATGCTCTTTTCATTAACCCATGATATGTATACAACATTTTTCTTATCTTTGATGTTTTATTTGCCCTGGAAGAAAAAAAAAAAAAACTCCTCAAGGGACTTGTTATTCCTTAGCTAGCTCTCATAATTTCACCTATTTAAGTGACACTTCAATGTGTCCTTGAAGTGGTTCCTTTTCTAACCTCATATATTATTTCCCACTTTTCCAGACTTTATTTTGGCATCCTGGTGTCATCCATTCTTATCATACAGTCAGTCCAGCTAAACTGTGATGAGCACAGCTTTGATGCCTGTGGAGTAACTGCACTCCAAAATCTCATTACTCTCCTGCCATTTAACATGAAACATAGCATGGAGGTTTCACCATCAAAATATGTAATCAAGTTTCTTTTTCATATGCAATGGAAACTATTCTTTTAAATGTCATTTTAGAGTTTAGTTCTCTGAAGGGTTATATCCTTTTCAGTTAAGAATTTTAAGTAGTTGTCTTTCACTGATGTTATTAGGCAAGAATAGACTTTAGTCATAGTTACTGATATCAGTGCTAGTATGTTTTAAAATGGAGAGTTTCACATTTCCAGTTTCACCTATTTCCTGCTAATTATCCAATTCTTATTTTTCTTAAATTTCTCCTATTCTATGACTAAATCCATGAGGAGATGATGAGAACAAAGATTTTTACTCTGAATCTTTCTAGATAACTTTGGCAATTGGTGAATTTACTAGATGAAGAGATGGAAATGTTGGGTTGACAAAATGATTAGAACCCCCATTCTATTTAATGACAGTTTTAAGGTGATAATGGCAGTACAATGGTAATAAAGAAGTTTCATTTTAATTAGGCTGTGGTGTGCATATTCAATCGTCAGAAAAGACTTTTGATTTTGTGAAATGCTTACCATCAAACAGCTTACAGACTCTTTACTCTAAAGGCCACCCTAATATCTACCTCTTCTAGCATGGAAGTAAAGTTTGAACTGTGATTAAATAACTTTTAAAATTTCTTATGAAAAGAAATCTGAGCTAAGCTCAAGTCCAACTGATTCTCAGAGAGCACATATAGATTAACTATTAGTTTATATTATGAAGATGAAATTTTTTTCATCTAATGGTATTTAGGGAATGGATTGAGATATTTTTTGAAGCTATCAGAATAGCTATAGATTTTAGGTACTGTCAACTTAGTAGGATTTAGCTAGGCAATTACAAAGAATTGTGGTACTTCAAATTGGGAAATTCCAGAAGTCATTAAACCCACTCTATATTTCTATGCAGGATTTCCTGTTATAACATGGTTGACAAGTGGTTATCTAGGATTTGCTTAAAGATCCAAACTGAAGAAGACATTATTTCCCAAAATAATCAATTTAGATACCTCTGAATTGTGAATATTCCTATATGTCAACTTGAGTTTTCCACTTTGCAGCTTCTACCCAGTGATCCTAATTTTACCCTCTAGAAACAGTGAATGGCATTTGTGAAAAGGCTACTTTCTTTTCTTTCTTTCTTTTTTTTTTTTTTTTTCAAATTCTTTCTTTCTGTTTTGCTGAGGCAATAGGGGTTAAATGACTTGTCCAATGTCACACAGAAAAAGGCTATTTTCAACATAAAAAAAATTATAGTTAACAAGCAAATCACACCTAATTAGTGGAGCACATCTATTAGACCTTTTTTTTTTTTAAATATACTTGTTACAAGGTGCATCAAATCTGCAAAAATCAACTAAAGATGGTCACTTGAAAAATGATGGTAAGACTATTGGCAGTAAACATGGATATCATTCAATAGTATTAAGTAAATCAAGAAAGTCCCAAATGGTATCATAAAGAATTGGATACTATTGAAACCGCAAAACAACAATGAAATGTGTATCCTTCCAACTTCCACTTATCAGTCTTACTTTGCCCCACAAAGAATAAGCTGGATATGTTTAATTCTCATTTCCACATAGCAGCCCATCAAATATGGACAATCAAGGCTTACTTATAGAGAGAAAGTTTTAAAGCAGCCACAGGAAGTTGGACCTTGGAAGAAAGCCATAAACATTTTGTATATTACTTTTTTGAACTCAGAGTTCTTACAAATCAGAATTAGCTGTGGAAGATTATACAGAGATCTAAAATTGTTCTTTATTATAATGCCGTATTTTGTTTATATTTATTATATTGTAACAGTCTATTTTTCAGTAATAGTCTTTTTTTCAAACAAATTCCAAATTTAGTTGGGTAAGGGCTGCATTTACTGATACCAATTTTCAGTATCAAAAGAGATGTATGGAAAATGTGAAAAAAATTCAGTCTTTCTATTTCTTTGCCTAATAAAAATTTAGGTACAGTCTGTGATCAATGTGGTTGTTTAGAATACTATGTAATGTGGCTAGCTTAAATTTATGCATGGACTAGTTATCATATTCTGTTCAAGAGTACCAACTAAACATGTGTACCACAAGGTGGAAAAATGTATACAGTCCAGTAGAAGTCCATCTTCACTACTCCATCATACTCCACAACTAAAATACATGTCCTTATGATAATGGATTCAGTAGATTAGTAACTAATAGAGAATAAACAGAGCATGTTTTATTGTCTGCCAAAATAATGTGAATAACAAGACGGGGTGTGCAGTCTTACCTATCTGAACACTTGGGATCTAGCCTAAGAGAATGTCACTGGCCTTGGAGGCAAAATTAATCAGAAAGCTTAATGAAAAACTAAGTTAATGAAGACATTCACCTAAGTTATAATCCTGATTTGTTGTATGTTCTCTAGCAAGTCCCTGAGCTACTTTATTCTTTAATTTACTAAATTTCAAAATGAAGATAATAGCTGATCAGCCTGTTCCAGTGAAAGTTCCTAAGAAGCGATTGTCTGTACTTTTAAAAAAAAGTTATACATAAATTGGTGATTGTTTGACAGAAGAAATAATAGAAAATGGCCAATAAGATTCATCTATTTGCTTATCCTACAATTAGTCTCTGAGCAGAGAATATGGTATAATAATATGCTAATCACTAATGTAAATGGCAACATTCATGATCGTATTAGTAATATAAATGGCCATATATTATTAATAATTTCATATGTAGCTATATGGTGAGTACATTCAAAGAGTTCAAAGCACTTTCCTGATATTTACCAGTTCAGAGAAAACTAAATGACATTTCCCAGTTTCATAGGTGAAAAGACTGAGACTCAAAAGATAACCCAATGAACCCAAGATTATGACTTAGTCTGCAACAGAATGCACATCTTTATGTAAAAACTGTTAGAAGAACACAGCACTGCATTTCACTTTCCATGCTCACAATTATTTTAAAGTAGGGAATTCACAAATAATGATTCAGTTTTGTCACTGTCATGAGATGTGGTGAATACTGTACTGTGTATGACACATTTGACTTGCTGAAACCTCTTAAGTTTTAGAATGGAATGGGCAAAAAGTGTTATGTGCTTAATATTTCTGTTATCAACCAGATCATTTTGATTGTACTGTGTTTTATGAGTTTTTGAACTCTGCATATATCATGTGAATTACTGATAGTCTTGTCGTAGAATTGCAGACCTCAAATGGGTGTGAGCCATCATCTTATTCCGATCTTTTATTTTCATTTGATGGAAGATGAGGCTTAGATAAATTATGTAATTCTTTCTACCTTTCTGGTCTTTTTATATTTTACTCTTTATGCACTCTGTTTGATGGCCAATCTGCAACTCCTACAACACAGAATTCTATTTCCCATCTCTTAAACATTCAGTTAAATTAGAATCATAGAATATTAGAGTTGGATGGTATCATTCCTAATGTCTTCCTTCATTTACAGAAAAATAAACTAACCCCAGAGAGGTTAGATGAATTGTTTAAGGTCACATAGCTTCCAAATACTGGACTCAAGACTAGAATCCTGACTCCAAGAAAAATACTGCTTTTGCTTATACTACACATTCATCTTGGATCCTCATTTGGGGTTTCAGAATGACATAATTTGACCGAAACCTTTTCCTTTGGACCTCTTTGAATTTTGTTTAATCTGACATAATATTTCCCATCCTATTCTGATTAGTCACCAAAAGAAACTACAGACATATACAAAACTTAAATCAAAGAACTTATGGAAACCACTTTGTAACCTAGATTTGGTCATTTGGATTTCAATAATGTAATCTGTTAAATATATAGTTTTTGAAGATTTACAAAGAACTTTGCATGTTATCTTAGTTAATCTTTTGAACAGCTCAAAAAAGTGAGTG
Source organism: Antechinus flavipes (assembly GCF_016432865.1). NCBI lineage: Eukaryota > Metazoa > Chordata > Mammalia > Dasyuromorphia > Dasyuridae > Antechinus > Antechinus flavipes. Next base: position 351,996,265 of record NC_067398.1, on the reverse strand, counting down.
CTATAAGGTGTGTGCTATCATTATCCTCATTTTACAAATGAGGAAATCAAGGTTGAGAGGGAAAATTCAGGGGTTACATAGCTATTAGGTAAATGAAAAAGGGCTAGAACTCAGATCTTTATGACACTAAGTTGCACACGCTATCAATTGAGCTAATTGGTGGCCTCCAATAACAAATGAGGAGAAAATTGGAAAGGAAGGAAGGAAAAAAGGAAAGAAGGGAGTGAAGGAAAAAAGGAGGAATGAAGGAATGGAATGAAGAAGGAACTGAGAGATGGAGCAAAATGGACAGAAAGTAGGAAACAAAGAAAAGAAGATGAAGAAAGAGAAAGAAAGAGGGAAAGAAAGAGGAAGAAAAGAAGAAAAAGAAAAAGGAAGAAAGAAATGGGTAAAAAGGGAAGGGGGTGGAAGGAAGAAAGAAGAGGAAGAAACAAAAAGGAATGGAGGGAGGATGGAAGGAAAGAAAATGGTGGGAGAGAGAGAGAGAGAGAGAGAGAGAGAGAGAGAGAGAGAGATACAAAAACAATTTGCCTTATATTTCTTTCACTCTGTTCTTTTCTAAGTAAAATAAAAAGTCATTGTGGAAACTGTTTTCCTCCAGTTGAACACACAACTTCAAATCACTTTAAAGGTCTATGGAAAAAAGTTGAGCACAACATTCCCAAAGTATCATCCCCAAAGTAATGGGGAAAAAACAACAATAATAAAAAAGACACTGTATTTTCATGCATTACACTAAAACAGAAGAATAAAAATATAAGCTGGATTCTATTTGGAGGCATTGAAAGTCTCAGTGAATAAGTAATAATCTCCTATTATTATGTGAACCACTGTGCTAAATGCTGAGCATATAAAACAAAATAAGACAGTCCCTGTCCTCAAGGAACTCACTATCCAGTGGAAGAGCATTATGTAAACAAAGTAAACAACCTATGTATAGAATAAATATGAAAATAAATATGCTTTAATTTACTAAATTTCAAAATGAAGATAACAGCTAATCAGCCTGTTCCAGTGAAAGTTCCTAAGAACTTTAAATTAAAATTAAAAGAAGAAACAAGTAGAATAAAGAGAGGTTGTAGAACAGGGGATTTTAGGTGGCTTGAATGAAACCAGGGAAGCCAACAAGAGAAGAGGATAGACAGTATCCCAGACATGAGAGACAGCTGGAGAAAATACTGAGGGCTAAAATGCAGTGTCTTGTTCTGGGAAGAGCAAAAACACCAGTATTAAGATAAAAAAAATTATAGCAGGGGCTGTGGTATAAGGAGATTACAAAGGAGATAGGCTATGAAAAACTTTGAATGTTAAACAGAATAATTTATAATTGATCGTGAAGTTGACAGAGCCATTAGAATTTATTAAGTGGCGGGGTGGGATTAGAAGAGTGACAAAGTAAATCTGCCCTTGAGAAAATCACTTTGGAATATGAATGGAGAGTTGAAGCAAACATACCAGTAGACTACTACAATAGTCCAAGCACAAGGAGATAAGCTTGCCCCATGATGGTGACAGTGTCGGGGAGACAAAGTGGCTTATTCAAGTTGCAAAGGTGAACTTGAGAAGCCTTGGTAACAGATTGGATATAGGAGGTTGCAAGATTGAGAAATTGGGAAGAAAGTGGTGCTTTTGAAAGTAATAGGAATATTTATATTGAGAAGGGGTTTAAAAGGAAAATCAGTGACTTCGGTTTTAAATATATAAAGTTTAAGATGACTGTTGGATATACAGTTTGACATATCTGAAAGGTAACTGGAAATGTAAGATTGGACGTTAGAGCAAAGCAGATTAGTATTAGGGATGTAAGCACCAAATATCCATATTGCATAGTTTACAAATTAACTTTTTTTTTCTACCATAAGCACTCAAGTTGATTCTCCATGAGTACTCATGGTACCTCAGAGGGGTAATTTATGAGCAATATTTTAGCCTGAATTTATGGAGACCAAAACTGTCTTCTAATCACAAATTATAATTGGCTTGAAATTGCAAGACAGCCTAGAATGCTGGACATAATAAAAATTTGGAGCCTATATATAAGGTTGAAAAGAAAGAAAAGCAAGAAGTAGGAAAAGCAAGATTATAACTTATGTCAAGCAAAATTCTACATCCTCAGCCATATATAGGTCATCCTATACACAACAGAAACCTCCAACACATGCTATATGTATGGTTACACACATACTAAAACTCTTCTTTTCTTTCTTCTAACACGCAATAATGTTATCATGTCAGCCTTCCATTTTCTTTTTGTTTCTACTCTCCCTATCTACCAATTGATATGAATACATGGTTTAAATTTTTAAAATAATCCAGCATCAATAAAGATGAACATTTTTATAGATAAAAACAAAGAATATTTTCTCTGAAATTGTGAATATCATACCATGATTTCTGTATTTTTCAAATTTGGCATGTTAATTTCAACCATGTTTGCATTTCTTTCATGCTTTTGTCTAAGTTTCTATCTAAGTTAGATGGTATAGAGGTAGCTAGGTGTTATAGTAGCTAGACAGCTGGCCTGGAATCAGAAAAGACCTGAATCCAAATTGAGTCTCCAACACTTGCTAGGTCTGTGATCTTGGGCAGGTCACTTATTTTCTTCATCTATAAAATGGGGAAAATAATGCTATCTACTTCCCAGTGTTATAATGTGAGTCAAATGGGATAATAATTGTAAAGTGAACTGTGTGAATGTTTATTATTTATTAATATCATCATTATCTAAGCTTCTTTTTATTCTGTGCTTTAAAAAAAAAACCCTTCACTGATAACATCTTTTTTCATCATTATCAGCCAATGTCCCTTACCCCCCACTACCACCCCATACAAACATTCCTTGAAATTATCTCTCTTTCCCTAAAATATAAAGGAAAAATACTCTCTTGTAATAAATTAGCAGTTACAACAAATAGATCCAAATCTTGGCCATGTCTGAAAAACAAAACAAAATAAAACAACAACAACAAAAACTATGACTCTGCACTTCTATTTCACTGACTCTCATAAAGAAGTATTAAGCATGCTTTATTCTCTGTCTGTTAGAATCACAGGTGAATATAACATTGGGATGAGTTTCTGTCTTTAAACAATTTTCTGCTTTGCAATGTTTTAGTCATTGCAGAATTGCTTTCTTGGTTCTTCTTGCTTCACTCTGCACCAATTTATGCAAATCTTTTCAGGTATCTCTGAAGCTCTTTCCCAAAGGTTTATCTCTCATTTTACAGCTACATAAAAGTTTTTTAGTGTGTCTGTATTCCCAAAAGTACTCTAATAATTGTCATTTCTTTTTTTGTCCTCTTCGCGATGGCTGTAAGATACTATACCCTCAATAATTTTAATTTACATTTTTCTTATTATTATTAGTTTTTTTTATCTAATGATAGATTGCTTTTCTTCTTTTGAGAAGATCTTAGTAGCATCATTTAAATATTTATTTTTGACAGAATGATTCTTGTTCTCTTATGTGTTCTTATAACTTGAATCAATTATCTATATTTGTTCACTATCATACATTTATTGGAAAAACTTTCTGTTAAGATTTTTTTCCCTTCAGTTAAATATTTCCTTTATGAATTTAGCTGACTTGATTTTCTCTGTTTAAAAGTTTCAACTTTATGTAATCAAAATTATTAATTTTATCTGTTTTGATCCTTTCTATTCTTTGTGTGGTCAAGATTTCTTCACATACAAATAGTTGTGAAAGATATTTCCTTCCATTCCCTACCAATCAGTTGATTATATGATATTTTATATGAATTTGGGTAGATAGTGGTAGATAGTGTGAAATGATGTCTTAGGTTTTGCCAGGCTGTTTTCCAGTTTCCCAGGCAGTATTATTTTTTTTTTCTTCAGGAAGGAATCCTCATCCCAGGAGTAACAATTTTTGGATTACTGGACAGTATGCTACTATTTGTCTCAAAATCATGTATTCCTAAGCTGTCCAATAAACAAACTTTTCCATTTCTTAAAGTATCAAATAACTGTAAGACTTTATAATATACCTTTAGATGTGGCAATGCTAGGTTCCCTTTTTTCTTGCAGATAAATGATATTATTTTTTGGTTAATATGATTGGTGAGGTATTGTATAAATTGATTAATTCAGGAAGCATTGCCCTTTAGTAAGTATGTGTGTGTAAAATTTGCTTGATTCAAGTATGAATAATCAACATATTTATAGTAATTTGGGCCTATCGTAACTTTTGAAAAGATTCTTTTATATTTATACAGGTAGAGTTGACTTCTCAATATCTTTTTTTTTTCTTTAATTATTTTGAATGGAATTTATCTTTTCAAACTGGGTTTTGTTAGTAATGTATAAAAAGACTGGTGATTTATATGGGTTAATTTTATACCCTGCTACACAAATGAAGTCAGGTAATTGCTAATCTTTAACTACTTAAATTTCTAGGGTTCTTTAAGGAGAACATCATATAATCTTAAAAAAGCAATAGTTTTGTTTTCTGCTTACTTATTCTCTCCAGGGAGGGAATTTTCTTTTTCTTTTCTTGCTGCTGTTGCTATTGAGGGATATCATAGTTTAGGAGGTAAAGTGCTGGACTTAGAGCCAGGAATAAATGGGTTTAAATTAATCTTAGAGCACAATGGTCATGTAATCTTGGTTAAATTACTCAACTTTTTAAACTTTGACATGGTTATCTATAAAGAAAGAAGATGTGGTTTAATGACTTTCTAAGATCTTCTCCAGTTCAAAAATCTATGATCTTTATGGCAATCTCTTAGTGCTTCAGAAAACTTATTATAATTTACAGAGAAGGAACTCAACTCTGAAAGTTTTTTTTTTTTAATTTAAAGTTCTCCATACCCATGAAATCTTTGGTTCAATTATTATCTTCTATTGCCACATATAACATTTTTGTGCTCTATTATGTAAATAGTACATGCCTTCATTTTACCTCTGATCTTACTGAAAAAATCTTTTCTTTCTACTATACATAGATGGTAAACATTACATGTACAAATATACTGTATACATCTTATATATTAAATACACATATGTCTACATGCACATATACATATATACATACATTATATATAATCTTGATTCTGGATTACACACACATATGTGTATGTATAAACATATTAGGGAAAGGTATATCTATTTCTATGTTTAAGATTTTTTTAAAAAACACAAAATTTTCACTCACATGTATTTATATAATCATGACATGTGTATAATTTTTGTCATTAATATATTTTCAGTTTCCCCCAATATTGAATCTAGCTTGCATTTCTTGTATAAATTCAAGCTTATAATATTGGACGTTTTTGAAAATACATTGCTTAATTAAGATAACTATGAGGTACCACTTCATACCTCTCAGACTGGCTAAGATGAGAGGAAAAGATAATGATTAATGTTAGAGGGAATGTGGGAATACTGCATTGTTGCTGCATTCATGCATTGGTGATGGAGTTGTGAAATGATCCAACTATTCTGAAGAGCAATTTGGAATTTATGCCCAAAGGTTTATAAAACCCTTTGATCCAGCAGTGTCTCTACTAATCCTGAACACCAACTATAGGATCCAGACCTTATCCTTTCTTTGCTTTCTTTTTCCTCCTCCCGAGGTCATATTGCTCATACTTGAAATTTATGTTAAGCAGCCATTTATTAAATGTCTCCTTTGTGCATATAGAGATTCTGTGGAGATCATAAAAGATATGCAAAAATGTTTGTAGCAGCTCTTTTTGTAGTGGCAAGGAACTGGAAATTGAGTGGATAGCCCTCAGTTGGGGAATGCTGAATAAATTATGGTATATTTATGTATTGGAATATTATTGTTTTAAAAGAAATGATAAGCAGGTTGATATCAGAAAGGCCTGGAAAGACATATGATGCTGATGCTGAGTGGAGTGAGCAGAAGCAAGAGAACACTGTACATACGTGTAATAACAAGATGATGTGATGATCAATTCTGATGGATTTGGCTTTTTTCAACAAGGTGATTCAAGGCAATTCTAATAGACTAGTGATGGAAAGAGACAATTGCATCCACACAGAGAACTATGGAGACTGAACTATCTTTTAGAAAGGGGAAGAGGGGGAAAATGAGGGAGAAATATTTGGAATACCAGGCTTTGAAAAGGGGAATGTTGAAAAATATCTTTGCATGTATTTAGAAAAATAAAATGCTATTAAAATACATTACTTAAGTCTCTTGGCTAATATTTCATTCACCATTTTTGCACAATATAGTAAAAGCATGTTGGCTTGTGTACTTCCTATACTTTCAATCTCCTTAGTACAAATGTTTGGCTCATTGAAGTAATTTGTCTGAATCTCTTCTTTTTTTTTATTCTTTCAATTAATGTAATGTTGGAATTTTTCATAAAATTGTTTATTAAAAATCACTTGAACTTCTCTCTAGTTCCTTTAAAAAAAACTTTGTGAGTGCATTTCTACCTCTTTAAGTTTCTCTTGCTATGACTAAGATACTGCAATGGTTTATTTATTTTATTAGATTTTTTTAAATTCATGGCTTTATTTAACAATGCAATAGGTTTTGATGTTTTCAATTTTGTTGAGTTCTGCTTTGAATTGCGGGTTTCTATAATCATGTTTAGTTGGTATTTTCCTTGTTTTTTCCCCTAGTTTCTTTAGTTGTATGCATTTCACTGATCCTTTCTTTTTACTGATGAAAATGTATAGAGATATAATTTTTCTACTCAGGACTACTTTAGCTGCATTATAAAAGTTTCAGTAATTTCTCTTGTTATTTTCTTTAATGAAATTATCTATTGTTTCTTTGTTGTTGTTTTTTTCATCATTTGTTTAGGATTGAATTATTGTGTCTTTAAGTTTGAATCCTTTTATTAAAGTATCTTTATTGATGCTAGTTTATTTTGTGTGGCTAGTAAATGATAGTTTTAACATTTCTTCATCTGTTTATGAAGTTTTAAGGCCAGTTCAACTTTCATCTATATACATAGATATATATTAGATATGTGCATATTCTTTTCTGTTCCCATTTAGCAATCCTCAAAGATTTCTTATGTATAACTTTTCTAACATTCTAATTAAGTCCTTAATTTCTTCCTTCTTCATCTTTCTCTTGGGTTTAATCAAATAGTCACATTTTTTACAGAATGACTTTTTTGTGATCAAGTCTCACCAATAGGAAAATTGAGAGGGACAGGAGGTAACGTATAGAAAAGTCAAACTATCACCACATTGGAATTGTAATGTTTCCAATCCAGTGTTTTCATTTATCCTCCTGAGAAACAATCCTTGAAGAGATAGATCTTGGCAACTCCTTTAGGTGCTATTGTTACAGCTACTGAAGACCATTATTACCAGCCTTCCCAAATTCTTGTTACCAAAGTCCTTGGCATTGTCAAAACAGTTCAACATCAGGAAATGATGTAATTTTATCAGTGAAAATGATATGAAAGAAGAGGCATCATATCTACTCTGCTGCTATTCTCTTAGGACAATGTAATCTTTTGGATTGACTTGCAGCTGAAATCTTCCATATGTGGGCTTTCCTATTAGAATGTTAGCTCCTTGAGAGTAAGAACTGTCTTACTTTTCTATCCGTATTATCAGCACATAGGATAGTCCTTTACATATAGAAAGCATTTAATAAATGCTTTATTCATTCATTCACTGGGTAATTTGATTACCTTTTTTGTAGTATTCAAATACAATGAATTTGGCAAATATCTATATCTATATCACCTACCTATATGTGTATGTACATATATATGATGTATTTGTATTATTTGTATATGATGTATTTATTTCATGTAATTGTCTATTTAATGAAATGAAAAAGTCCTTCTTTATCTCCTTTCAACCATATAATTTTGAAATATTTTCTTGCCTGAAAGCATGACTACTATTGCTACTTTTCTGAGTTCATAACATACTATATATTTTGCTCTAATCCCTTATCTTATTCTCCATCTATTTTAATAAAATAATTTATTATTAGATTTTATTTTCTTTCTTATGCGAATATGTTCTTCTATTTTACAAATTCATACTGTTCATGTTCATACGTGATTGTTATGTATTTTCTCCATCATATCCTCTTTTCTTCTCTTTGCCTTTTGTTTCACTCTTTTCACAGAAGAAGGCAGTGATATAGAAGGAATGTGGTAAATAATAATGACCTACAATTAAAGAAATTTGTTTCCTTTAAATTGCCCTTCTCTCCCTCAAATCCCAAACACCAGTTCTTATATTTTATTTGTTTTTAGTCCTCTTTTTGTTATTTAAAGATTTTTATATTCATGACTATTCTCCTTCTTTATCCTTTTTCAATTTCCACATATTTCGCTGGTGAATCTTACTTATTACTACACAAAATATTTTGTGTGGAACGACTTTGGAAAGGTAAGTTGTGTGTATATATGTGTGTGTGTGTGTGTGTGTTAGGAATCTTCCTTGTCTAATTCAGATGAGATTCATGTAATATATATCTCTCTCATTTTTTCTTTGTATACTTTTCTTCCCAAGCACTCAATCATAAAACTTCGTTAAGTTCTAGCTTCTTTCTTCATGTCTTCCTTCATATATTACTTTCTTTTCCCCTTCCTCTCTTAATATGATAATGTAAAACAAAAGCCTAGTCTTTCTATATGTCTAATTCCCTCTGCAATGTTAGAAGATATTAGGATTTTGGACATCCATTTGTCTTTTTTTTTTTTCCTATTAGAGTATAAGCAATCTAGCATTTCTTAATCCTCTTCATAGGTACATTTACAGTGTTTTCTCTTGAATCCTGTGTTCTTACATTTCAAAGTTTCTATTTAGTTCTGATATTTTCATCAGAAACACTAAAAAATTTCATTTTTTTTTACTCTTGTGGAAGTATACTTAGTCTTGTATGTTAGTTTTCTTTGTTGCATACCTTTAAAGATCCTTTGTCTTTTGGCATATTTTATTACAAGATTTTCTTTCGTCTAGAATGATGGCTATGAAATATTATACAATCCTGGCTGGTTGTCTGGTGGTAGAATTATTTCTGTGTTTTGGAAGCATTTTTTCTTTGACCTAGAAACTATATATTTTGTCTGTGATATTTCATCTAGGGGTTTCTTTCAGAAGGTGACTGATAGATTTGTATTTTGCTCTCTGAATCTCATTTGATTTCTTAAAATATATAGTTAAGGCAACTTTTTTTTTGCTGGTTTTCAGGGAATCTAAAGATTCTTGAATTATTTCTCTGAAACCTGTTTTCTAAATTACTTTTGAGAAAACAGTAGATAACTAACATTTTCTTCCTTTTAAAAACTTTCATTTTTGTTCTCATATTTCTTGTTTTCTTACAAAGCCACAAAATTTGCCTTTCTCTATTCTAATTTCAAGGAGTCTGCTAAGATTTTCTACTTCCTGTTCTATGCTAGTTTCTTTTTATTTGTATTTCTCTAGAGGCTGTATTTTATTTTTTAATCTTCTGCTTCATTTCTTCTAGGTACTCTTCTAGTCCTTGTAGCCAAATGATTCTTCCTCCCTCCCCCCAGAGGATCTACTCATACATGTGAAGAAATTTTCTTTCTGGTTTTTCTTTGATTTTCTCTCAATCCATAAATCCATAAAATTTCTGTTTATTCCTGTCTTCAACCTTAATTCCCAATTTGAGATTTTGAGTCAAGGCCAGATTTGTTCTCCTTTTGCAATCTTGAATGAAAATGACTATGCCCTGTGGGCTCCTGATCTGGATTTCCCAGGTTCCTGGATGCTGCCTTTCAAAACAAGAGCTTCGGTGTCCTCAGTTAGAGTTCCATCATTAGCTGCCATTGACTATGACATGGACATAATTTTCCTTCCTTGATGTGGTCAAGCATTGTTATGTTCTTCTGACTTGTTTACCTGAACTCATGCCTGTCTTTCCTCTTCAATGCTACAACTTCTGGCTTCTGTTTTATAATATTTTGCTTACTAATATGATGCTCACTGTTTTGCTTTAGATTTCTTTGTCATATTTTAGATTATTATTGGAGTACATGTGAGAAAGATAGGAATTTTTGCTTTCTTTCATGCTGTTATCTTACCCAGAACTCAGAATAAATTTTCTTAAAATTCAGCTTCACATCCTGCTCATTTTTTAATTACTCAAACTATTTGACAACACCAAACTAGTTACCAGTTTGAAGAATCATACAGGAAACTGAAGACAGCTGTAAAGTAGATCTCACTGCCATGGTCAACAAAAACTCAGGATGCTAATCTCCTTAAAGGTAGATTTATTGACAATTTATCCAAACACAGGATGGACAAGTGGTTCAAATTCTCTTTTAGGTTCCTCAAGTATATTCCCTTCTGAGTACCAGGCCCCCCAATCAAATCAGAGTTGGCAGGCAGGGCATCCCTGTCAGAGCTCCAGATAGCTCTACAGATGTCTGTGTTGTTGTTCAATCAATATTAAAGACAGCAGAGATGGCACACTGACAACAGACAGCTGTCAGTCAGACTGTGCACTCACACTCTATAGGCCAATGAGAAGGCATGAGCAGAAGCAGTGGTGACAACTGTTTGGCTAATCAATTTGCCTATAAAAGTTCAATCCTCACCAATAGTGCTCACCCAGAGTGTGAGTTGACAGCGTGTATACATCTTTAAATCCTCATATTTTTATTTTTTCACTTGTCTGTGCTAACCTATATTATTTGTAGATGACCATCCCTAATTCATTATTAGTTACCCAATTCTTATAGAGTCACAGGATTTAGAGAGGGAAGGAATTTTGATGTTCTTCTAGTTCAACATCATCCTTTTATATAGGAGTAAAACCAAATCCAGAGATGTTAAGTGATTCTTTTTCCCTCAAGAGCAGAAAGCGACAACTCAAAGACAGGTCTTCTGACTACAACCTGTGCTCTTTCTCCTACATTACAATGTTCAGTTATTTACCTTTCTAGAACTCCCAGCTACTATTGAATTTCTCTTTGTATACTAATATACATACACATTGTCTCCATTGATATAATGTAATCTTGTTGAAAGTAAAGATCACTTCACTTATGTCATTGGATCCTCAGGGTTTTAGCACAGTGCTGAAGACATGGTAGGTTCTTAATAAACTTGCATAATTGCCTAAAAAAGTAATCTGATATACATTCTTGAATAATGACTGAAAATACATTTCCTTACATCTGTCTTTTGTTCTTTGCAGAAGTATGCTGAAGGGCAGCAATAGGTGGGGGGTGGAGGGTGGGGTGGGGGGGTAGAAATGGATATGTGACAAAGCAAGACACAGGTTAGAGCACTTAGACTATCAGCTTAGACAGTAAAAATGTTAAGAAATTGAAAGTTGTTTTAAACAAAGACAATTTCAACCAAATTCTGGCAATAGTTCAAACTTTGTCTCGTTTCAATATCATCCTTTCTTCCTGTTACAATGAGCCAGGATTTGATTCAACCTTTCTTTTTCTCTAATTCTCTATAAACAATGGATGGTATATTCCTCCTTGCTCATGACAAATTTCAAAATATTTTGTTTAAAAAAAAAACAACTTAATAGAAAACAGAAAAGGGGAAGAAATTATTGTAATGAAAGGAAGAAGGGAAAAGGATTAAAAAAAAGTTAAAAATCCAAATGGAGGATATAATCTGTAGTTCTCATTGGGTCTGGCTTCTCTGTGCATCCATATACAAAGTGTTCTAAAAGTCTTAGTGTAGTTTTAAGCTATTAAAACTTACATAGTAACAATGGGTATGGCCAAAGAGTTGCTATTGCGATGAAAGTGGTACATTCTTGCCAAAAAAATACTACCATGGTTTATAGGAAACCAAAGCTCTAAGTTATTAAACTTCTTGCACAAGGTCACATAGGTAAGTTAGCATTGAACTATCCTCTCAATATGTTCCCAAAGCAGCAAATCTAGGTCCTTTAATTCCAAATCCTCACTGAATACACTATCTTCTTGCCCTCATATTCTGGGCAAAGATTCTTATCTTTTAACAGGACAAAGTTAGAAGAAAGGAAATATTATCCATAAACAAAGAAGTCATGATTGAGAAAGGATTCAAGCCAGTATTGTTCCTCTTCTGGATGAAATTCTTATCTCCAGGACCTGCTGTGACCCTAAGAAAAAGAATAAGATAGAGGAACGAGGAAAAAAACAGGTAAAAGAACTTTCTATCTAAAAATTATTATTTTTTTTAACCATTAGCATCAACTCTATTTCAGCAGTATCTCATTTCTTCTAGAATCTTTCCTTTTAATTATCTTCTTTAAACATCTGCTTGGAGCAAGTTACTCCTTGAACAGATATAATCAAAAGTTATGATCACTGCCATAAGGCCATCTACCTAGCTATGTCTACTCTATAGAGAAATGATCTTTGCTTATTGATTTCTGGTCATCTCTCTACATAGCCACACATCTTTAATCTAATGTCTACAGACGTTTAAAAAGAGTAGCTAATATTTGACTTGCTCTACCTTCTCTCTTATACCAAGTTATTTCCTGTTTAGAAACTCCACTTATAATTCACTTCCTTAAAAAAGATAACCCATTAACCCCAAAGGATCCAAGGAAAATAGAAAATGGTCAGTAAATATACTTTATGATGTTGGCAGAATTTTTGCCCTTAAGTAAGAGGACTTATAAAAAAGTAAATCTGTAAGAGAAAATATACTCTAGCCCAAATCCTGATAATCACTCACCAAGTATTTCTTAAGTTCTTAATAAATGACAACTCCTACAGACATAAAAAGTTAAAAGAAAAATCTCTACTCTCAAAGGGCTCACATTCTATGAAACTAAGACAAGTTATACAAAACAAGGGTATTATATGGAATTTTAAAATTTGTTACTAACAGGGATTTGTTTACTTTGGCAGAAAATTCTGAACTACGATATTGTTTCACACAAAAAAAGGAAAGATATATAAAGAACAAAATGTCTTTAAATTTCATTATCCTCAGCCAATGAAGAGAAAATTTTTGGTGTTCTTTTCCACCCCCCTAAACTTATATATATATATATATATATATATACCTCTTTGTGTCATACACTTCACAATTCCTAATAGGTTTTATATTAAATCATTAAGATCTAAAGTTTTCATGATTTACATGCTAAGGAATATGCTTAGAGAGCAAGGAAAGTGAGATTGGAAGTTTTGAAGTGAGCAGAAGGGATTGTCAGTAGAGTGGATTACAATGTAGAGTACATTACTCTGCAGTTGTGTGTGGGATTGTTTACAATTCAACTTTCTTAAATAGGACTTCCTATACAAAGATTATACTCTTTGCCTCCTATGATTTTTTGTTCCAATCTTCCTTATTCTCCTTCCTATATGTCCTTCCTTCTATCTTGGGGAACTAAATACTGGGGCTAAGTTTTGCTCAGCTATAAAATAAGAGAATTGGACTAGAAGATCAAGATACTCTAAATATATGATTCTATCTTCCTTTCTTATTTCTGTCCATCAATCTTTTATTTCAAATCCAGCTGTTAAATGCCTACTATATTTAAAACATATTCTAGATTTTGAAGGGAGATACAAAGGTAATGAAAATATTACAAGCATAGTCCTTATAGAATTTGCTATCTGGCACCTAAAAATACGTAACACATTGTATAATGACTAAAAGGAAGAATAGATTATGATGAAAACATACAAAAAGGTGTAAGTGCTATGCAAGGACCAAGGAAGAAAAAAGAACTTCCAACAAGGAGAGAGAAGGAACAGATTTATTATGGTGGCATTTAAGGTAAACTTTAAAAGGATAGGTAAGATTTCAAAAGACATATTAGGGATGGGAAGATGAGGGGGATTATGAACTTAGTGTTACTAATCTGTGAACTACATGAGCACAGAAATATTATTTTACTTAAACTTTCCATTTCACTCAAAGTGTAGCACAGTGTTCTGAAAATATGAAGTATTTGCTTAATTGAACTGAATTGGATAAATAATGGTGACATCTTAACAAGGGAAGATGAGTGGTCCAGTTCCAAAACAGCGTAGTGAACATGAAGGAAATGAATACTGTGAAATAATTTTAGAATAATAGAATTTAAGCTAATGAGCTGGAGAAGTACTTGAATAATAGGTCAAGGAGTTTGATCTTTAATAGGAAAATATTGAAGCAATGAGCAGAAGTTAAAGGATAAAATCTGTAAGCAAGGAAGATAAACTGGCAGTGATGCAATTCAACTACTTAACAAACATTTATTATCTATAAGCATTTATTCTAGGAAATAAGAATATTATTTTTTTCAAAATATTCCTTGTCCTCATGGAACCTGTATTCTGTCATGAAAATGTGTACAATCTTAACTAGATAGAATATGTATCTATGGAAAAAATATAGATACTGCTGTAAATAATAAGTTAATAAAAATTAACCATTTGCTCTACATTCCTATATTTTCATGTATCTATTCTTTATTATATATATGCCTATATATATGGGTACATGTGTGAGTGTGAATGGTGTGTGTGTGTGTGTGTAGTAAATAAAAGTTATTTTTAGTAGGGAAAAAACCTATCATAGAAAATGGCATGAATTGCATTGTAAAAGAAGCTAAGTATGCTAAGAGGTGAAGTTTAAGTAGGTGTGCATTACAAGTATGCATTAAGATACAAATGGAATGGCATATGAGAGCAAACTAGTTAGGCTGGACCATGGAATGTGTGAAGGAGAATAATGCAATTTACTAGCTATATGACCTTAGGAAAGTTTCTTAATATTTCTCAGCCTCAATTTCTTCATCTGTAAAAAGCAGATTAAAATAGCACTTATCTCATAAAGTTATTCGAAGGATCAAATTTTAAACACACACATATATTTGTATATGTACATATGTATAAACACATATAATAATTACTTTGCAGAATCTAATCATTATAGAAATGCTAGCTATGTAATAAGTCTGAAAAAGCAAGCTGCAGTTAGAGCTAGAACCAGATTTTAAATGCAAACAGTTTTAACCTGTTTCAGAAGGCATTAGAGAATCACTAAAGAAACTTCTTGAGTAAAGAAGTAACAATCAGTTCTGGGCTTGAAGCCACCTTCAGCAATTGTATTAAGGAAAGACTGAAGATTGAGAAAACTAGAAGCAGGAAAACCAAGTAGAAGTTCAAGTTATAGCTTTGCTAATTACTGGCTATGCAATTCTGGACAAATAAACTAGTCTCTCTAATTCTCAGTTTCCTCATCTGTAAAATGGAGATAAAAATACTGATACCGACTAACAATGTTCAAGTGCTATCATGAGGGTAAAAATTGTTATGAAAGCCTTAAAAAGAGAAAGTATTTTAATATTTATTGACTTGAACATAAAAATAGGCTCTTGAGATTAGGTTATGATGAGGATGATGGTACTGGTGATTGTATTTGTAGTGTTGATACTATCATTCCTATTGAAAATCAAATGATGTACATATTGACTGTACTGGCTTAATTGCTTTGAATTGGCTGGAAATTACCAGTTTTCAGAGCATGGTATTATGAAAATGAGAAAGGAATTATTAGCAACTTAATTGAATGGCTAGTCTAAGATGTTACCAATACAGTAACTTTTTTCCTGACACTCCCTAAAGCAATTTCCATGTGATGATTTTTTTTCCTTTCAGGAACATATAATCTGCCACACTATCTGCTTTACAATGGATGGCTTACCTGATACTATTTTGTCAATGTTGTTTTGATATGTCTCTTGATTCCTTTTCAATTTATTATTATTTTTCAACAATATTAGAACCTGCTTTTACATTAGGAAAGATGTGATGATATTTTTTTTTATAATTTTGTCATATTTCTTGAATATTCTACTTAAAAGTTTTCTGAACTTTTATTAATCTATTTTAGTTTATATTATTTTAATGATGTCAATATAACATATACATTTTTGATTCATTATGAAACATTTTAAAGTATTTTGGGTAGTTGAATGAAAATCATTCATTAAGATTTCTATAAATATTTTATATTTCTTTATATTTCACAAAATTTTCCTTTAGATGAACTCAAAATAATTTACAAACGTGTAATATTTCAAATGGTAAAACAAATGTGCAGTTTTTCTGTTGAGATTTTAGAGAAGTATCTTAGATGTAGAAGAATTGGGTCAAGAAAGTGATCCAAAGTCTCAGTGAATAAATGGCAAGTTGAGAAAATAAATTAAACTATCTAATTCCCAGTGCCTTATATCAACTCAGTGCATTTCCTCTTTATCACTGTATCATTTTCTAACTGAGTTATGATGATGTTGTGATGACTCCCAAAACAGCTTCTGAAAATCCTTTTCCTAAGCATAAGATGAATTAATAATAAACAATTTTAACCCAATTCGGTGGCCCTTATGCATATTTCACACTTACTAGAGTAAATTAAGAAGCAGCTAAGCTGCAGGTTCAGACCCTTTAGTTGTGAATATCTTAGCCTGTGACTACTGCAGTCAAATCTGAAATGTTTGCTTAGAATAGTTTGTATGATATTTGTATATAGAAAGGCAGGGAGGGAAGAAAGGAAAAAAGTGATAATGGATAAAAAAGGCATTTGCCATCAAAGTGTGAGGAAATCTTAGTTACTTGACTAAACAAAAATAACACATTTAGTGATTTGTAATATAAGAATAAAATGAGCTCACAAGGTCTCAAGAGGTCTGCAATATGATCTTTGCAAAAGGTAGCTTGCCAATTTAATTGAGGTAGGAGTTATTTAATTTTTTACAGGTATAGTTTTCAATAAAACTACATATGCCTATAATACTGCAATGGCAGATGTGTCTCGATTATTAGAGGTGGGCTCAAGGGAATATATACAATGGATCTTGAAATCTGTAAGCAGCTGTTGGGGGGAGGGCTGAAGTGAAGAGGGGGGCAATGTACTACACACACACACACACACACACACACACACACACACACATGTTCCTTAAGTACGGCAATGTTTTGTTATTTTACTGCAGGTGTATTACAGAGATGAAATTTAATAACTTATTGTATACAATACTAATAAAACTGCAAAGATTCAGTACCCTGATGTTCACAAAGTAAAAATGAGAAGAGATTATTTTGTTTCATGTAAATAGAGATATCACATATACATACATGTAAGTTGCCCTTCTCTTCCCTGACCCAAATGCAGATACAGAAAGGTGAAGGTCACTCCCTGAAAGCTAAAGTGACATATTTCTGACTCTATTTTTGTCATCAAATCAAATCTATTTCCAAAAGCCATAAAATGGCTTGTAAGGAAATGTTCTTAGGAAAAATAAAACAAATCCAAATTCACTGAGACATTTCACTATGAGATTGGGGTTGGGAGACAAGTTCAGAAACTGTTAGATTCATGAAAGTGCTATGTTAAACTGAGAAGACAATTCATTTATCAAAAAACCTAAGAAGAATTATAAACTAAGAATGCTTCTATCATTACTACAGTACCTAGGCTTCACAAAATTACAGAATTTTAGAGCTAAAAGGGGTATCCAGGAACTAATTCAAACATCATATTTTACAAATGAAGAAATGGCTTCATTTAAGGAATAAATCAAGAACATCTTCAATGTTTAATAAATGCATCTTGACTGTTAAAGAAAGAGATTGAACAAGGACCCAGATTTCCTGATTTCTAGGCCAATGGACATTCTTAATGAAGTAGTCCATTTTGGGAAAGAGGATATTTAAGTAATAAAGAAGCTTAAATATTTTTTTCTAAATGTAAGGATTTTTTCCTCATTTCCTTTTCACTTTTAAAATACACAGTTTTTCAGTTTTTAAAGTGAAAAAAATTTCCAAGCAGTTTGCTGGTTATATGAATGCTAGTTGTTCTTTTTTCCCCCCTTCTTATTTACACCAGCACGACACAAAAGGTCTAATGATTTAAGAATTAAATATGTGTACTTATATGAATGTATATATTCACTTGTGTGCACATTCACAAATAACATATCCAATCCTTGGAAGAACAAAGTTTGGTATATCCAGGCATCAATAAAGAACAACCTTGAGCCTATTGTGCTTTCAAATTCAAGTATATAAGCATACAGGTATGACTTAGCATTGATTGAATTATTTGTTTAGTCATAATAACTAGATTTTCTTATTCACAATAATGATTTAGGAAGGAGATTTGAAATCCTAATTGTTAGTGGTTATCCAAGTCCCATAATGCTTTCAATAAAAACTGAGAAGTTAATCCCTGGGTTCTGGTGAAATTTCAATTTGGATTCTAGAATATCATTCCTATGTTGTCTCATAAATAAACACAATACAATTTCAATGACAATTCTATTCATTTTTTGTCTTAAGCTATTGGGCAAAATTCTTTTGATTTTTAAACTGGATTCTTAATTTTGTTATTATGGACAGAACAGTTCATAAAATCTATTAGCAACTGTTATAAACCATAAATTCTTAACATCTTAACAAGACAGGAAGTCGGAGAGGGGACAGAAGTATATTCTAATTGTTCAATTTGTCTTTTGCTGTTAGATTTTGGAACACATAATTTCTATCAGTGATACAGCCAAATTTATACATACTAAGTCTTATTTTTGACCCAATCAAGATTGAACCATAACTTATTCCTTACATAAAATGATATCTACCTATTAAAAAAAATCATAGTCTTTAGGAAAGAACCCAAGATGACATTTAAGAGTCATAGCAAAATTACATCTCAATGAAGACCAAGTTTTAAGGGGTAGTGCCTATAATTGTTTTTTTTTTTCCTGGAGTTCACATGGCATCAATTTAGGCACCATGACTTTAAAAGGAGCCAAATTTAGTTTGGGCTCCAAAATCAGTCCCAAGGAGATCAATATTCATTTCCATGACAGTGTATAAATGAAAGTGAACTGTGCTTTACAGATTCAAAAATATAGGGTAAAACCCACCTCTGGTCCAATATTCATTTAATTAACATGCACTGGGATTGTCAAAGGATTTAACACAAATTTTATCATGCTGAATTTAGTATGGTATAATGAAAAGAGTAATTTGTAAGCTGTAGAGTAAGAAGTTTTAGGACTGAATCCTAGTTCTGTTATTTATCAGTTTTGTGACCTTGAAAAATTCCTTAACTTCTCTGAGTCTCAGTTTACTCATATATAAATGACGAAAATATTAACATCATTGACTTCATAAAGCACTTTTAAGGACCAACACACTTTGTAGCTATAAAATGCTATTTATGAATGTAGGTACTCATTGACAGTAACTAAATGGAAAGGTGATTATGACACAAATTGACACCTATTGCTATTTCTAATTCATAAAGGAAAAATGAGATTCTATTCACGCTCAATAATTTAGTCAGCTAGAGCTACCTACATTAGAAATTTTCTCTCAAATTAATAGTAAATGATTTGTGTAGGGAAAGGGGAAATGAAGTATTTTATGATAACTTGATGGTAAATGAGTAAGAATCTCCTAAGGAAATATGATTATGTCTCAATTAATATTGGGCATTTCTCTAGATATTACTGTAATATTTTCCTTTGTAGAATCTCAAAATGATTTACAAATACAAAAATTCATGTAATTGTTTAGAATATCCTAATGATTATAAGAAGTTTAGTTTGACAGATTGAGGAGCTTTCTTCTCTTTCTCCAATTCACCCTTCTCCCCAATCAGAATGAAAAAACTACTTAAGAGAAATCTCAAACAAATTAATGTAATAGATTACTGTGATATTTTATAGGTAAATATATGTACTTGTAAAAATGTCATGCCTGTATTTATACATACACATATATCTGTAGCATCAGCATCGTGTCATGAAAAAGTGACATAACCTTGATTCAAGTCTTGAGTGTGCCATTGACTTCTGTAACCTTAGGCAAGTAACTTTACTTTCCTGAGAGCTAACTTTTATCTTCTTTAAAATGAATTAAGACCAAATGATCTTCCCTTATAGTTCCAAAATTCTATCACTTTTTGCCATCTACAATTTTCCTACTCAATTATTTCAAGATAACTGGGCTCAAAAACTATAAAGGCACATAGGCTACTTAATATTGTTAATATTTTTCCATGAAAGGCTATGGGTAATGATTCCCTAATTCTTAAGCACACAGTGCTTCTGCATACCTTCATAATAACCCCTAGACCAGAGACATAAAAGAAATCCAGGATATTTTTAAAATGAAAGAGAAAAAAAATGGACGAATTAAAAAATACTATTTTAAAAATAGGATCTTTATCTTTTTTCTTGAAAAAAAATTTAGAATGATAAAGAAAATGGAAAAATGGTTATGTATTTTAGTCTAGCCTTTACTCCCTCTAAATAATTTATTTAAAAAGTATAAAATCAAAATATTTTCATGTAAAAATGTCCATAATATCTCAGATCATTACAATTCCAAAATAATATATCTCTCAAATAAAAACCTAATATTAATTTCTATTCTCAAAGGTCATTATCAATTTTAGAGAAAACAAAATATGCATCAGTGCCTTCTTTGCTTGTGTATTTTCCCTTGCTGAATCTGGCTCTACTGACTTTGTTTTCAAGTTTTAAATAACTCACAAATTGAGAGTGGGGAAATCTGTATTTACTAGCACATTTTTTAAACATCAAAAATTGAAAATAATCGAAAGTGAATTGCTTGAGTAAAAATGTATAATTATTCAATGGCTACAGCAACATAAATGAAAAGATCATTAGAAGGAAACTCAGCTGTCAAGAACTCAAAAACTACACTTTGTCTTGGAAAGTACAGAATGAAATATATTTCTCTCCTATCTACAAAAGGTAGGGGACAAGGAAGATAAAATGTTCATATAGCCACATTGCAAAACAAAGTAACTGCATCAAGTGTTTTTGCTTAACAATTTTTCTTTATTACACATTTAATTCTGGAAGGGGTAGAAGGTGTTTCCACAAATCATTGTTATAAAAAATAAGAGGCATCAATAAAGCTTATTTTAAAGTGTAATTATTTTAAGAATATATACTTCATTTTCATCATGATGACTTTATAAACAAAATAAATTATGATATGATACACATAGTTAAATTAAGACAGACTTTGTAACAATAAAGGATACTCCAAAAAGGATTGTAAATGCTTCGATTACTCAAAATATTTCTACACTGCTCCACTCTTTTAACATTTTCAGAAATTCACACCTTTAACCTTAGCCTACATAAAAATCTTGAGTATCATCAAATATATAAACATATATAGAAAAAAAGAATATCATTTAAACTAAGTTTATGTTAAACGAATTTGGGGAAAGGAACTTAAACTGAAAGCAGTAGTCTTTCTGGACATACCCACCTTTGTGCATATAAATGTAGTAAAGTCTCGGGGTACCAAAGGGCTTTAATTCGAATTGTCTTAAAAAGTTCTGGCAGTTAATTTTAATATTATTGCAAAAAGCTAGTCATCACATTATCTAAATATGCCTATATGATTAGATGAATGAATAATAAGGGATTCAGACCAATCTCAGATGAAGAGATTTTATCAAGTAAACATGACAATGAAAGACAATGCATTCCATTTCTAAATTTTCACAGAAAAAGTCCCAAAGGAACTCACAAACATTATTTTATTTTTTCTTTGCATCAATGTCACGGTTCCATATAGACAGGAACATTATTCTTCTTAGGATGAAAATATTAAGACAAAATAGCAAAGGACATTCCCAAGGTCAGAAGCAGAGGCTGACATTAAATTTGAGTCATTTACCTCAAACTCTAAAATGTTTAGGATCCTGAAGAAAGGTATTAAAAAGTAAACTCTAGACAACTGTATGGTAATGAATACTGCTTTTTTTTTTCCCTTTTCATTTTCTATGCAAGAAAGTCCCTTTATTCACGTCCAAAATTTGTCCCAGTGACATCAACAAGCCAGTTAGCAAATGGACATCTAAGCAAAATAAGGACTACTAGAATCATCAGGGCCACAAAGAAAAAATGCATCATCCCATGGTCTCCAGCAATCCTTGCTAAGAAGCTGTCATTAGCTATAGCACTTAACTTGGACCACCTTACTAAAAAGTTCATTTCCACTCGACTTGGTTCCTGTCAGACTTTCCATTATACATTTTCTCCTCTGTGCCAATAAAAAGTTATATGAGGTTGCATTTTGGCAGGGGTGTTTTCAGCCTGGGTGTGATTTCCATAACCCAATTTGATTTAAATTAGTTTTGTCATCATTTAGTAAGAGAAGAGCTAAAATGTCATTTTCTGTTTTTTAAAATCCTTATGATTTCTTCTTTACTTTCTCTTAAAACAGTGGGTTAATAAATACAACATACACACGTTTATCTCAGGAAAGTTCAATGACCTATTTTCCTATTTTTTTTCTCAAAAAATAGTTGGTAGATTAAAAAAAAGAATGATGAGAGTTTGTTTGCTAATAAGATTCACAGGTTGCATAAGTCATGTGACTAACACTGTTACTGTTAAGAACTGGACAACTAAATACTTAATAGAAATAAAACAGACATCAAAAATTGAAACATTTCATAAGATCCATCAAAAATAATATCATCCTACCCCCTCCCTTTAATTACAATACCTGTTGCTTCCTTATATTTTTTTGTAGCCTCAGAGTTCAAAAGCCACTTGGCAAGAGGTTACAATTCAAATATGCATATTAACAGAACTGTACTTTATACATTGTTCATTATGATATTATCCACATGATCCAGTGATATGTAATAATGCCTTTGGTAATTCCTAGAATCTGTCATCTAAATGTTCCCCACTTCAAGAACTCTATAATGAAGGAAAAGGAAGGAAAGAAAAGTAAATATCACTTTGTATCTATGAGAGTAACCCCTTCTCATTCGGTGGTGACTCATTTCAACTATGATCTATTTCAACTAGAAGCCCAAAACACAAGGACTTAGTTCTCTGTGCTTCATATAGCTGAATGTTCAGCACAGATTTATTGAATAAAAGGGCACAAGGCTGAATGATGTTTTAGAATATACCACATCCTGTTCTATTTTCAATTTCTGCAAAATTATAAATTCAAAATTCATTAATTAAAAAAAACCCAATTGTGTCAACATATTATAACCCTCAGATTCTATTTCCTATATTCAAACAGGCTCTAAACTATTGCCGTGTCTTTGTCCCTAAGTAACCATATTATTCATGGTTACTGCTGAGACGATGCTATGGATAGTGATCGCTGATCCATGCAAGACTCACACCCAGCAAGCAGAAATAAGAATGAAGGAATCTTCCACAGTTCAGAGTTCCTTTTCTGTCTACTACATGAAGACCACTACATCATTACACTACAGGAAAAATACATTCCATCTTACTTATATATTTAACATATATTGATTGCCTTGACATATATGTACACAAACTCATATGTGCATACTCTCAAGATCCATTTTCCAAACATCACACAATGAACTATCTTCACCCTTAGCCTTCGGCCCCTCCCAGCTTTCCATCTCACCTTGTCCTTGAAAAAGGCACCACTGCAGTTTCACCAGAGGAAAGTGTTCCCCGCAAACCTAGTATATGTATTCCTATACATAAACAGTCAGACTCAAGCAGTCTGAATGATGATTTCACAAGTTAAGGGGCCTCTCGCTTAGTCAGCAGAGGAAATCTTTGTGTCTGTAAGGAATCACGCCAATTCCTATTAGTAAGAAAGGATGCAGGGGCAAGCACGCCTATTCTCTCATTGACCAACAAAAGGGGCCCAGTGAAAACACAGACTTATTCCATCACCATCTGCAAAAAGGAAGGATGTTGTCAACCTTCTTCTCCCCAAAACTTTAATGATCTCTGCCTTGACCCTTAGAAACCAGATACACAGGAATAAGACCTTCCACAGGAATTGAAAGCTTTACACTAGAGACACAGCATTAAGAGGCTTGTCACCCAAGCTATCTACCCCGAACATTTGCACTCACATTCCAAAGATGTTTCCGCTACACTGGAAGCGCTGTAAATTTCTTTCCTGCAGAATTCTTTCCAAACAAACTGCCATGAACTGCACTCTACAACATGTGCTGCATTAGTCCTTAACCAAGCCACAATTTATCTCATCTCCACAATCCTTTATGTGCAGAATATGACTGAACTGGGGGCGCAATGGAACAGGCGAAACTTGAAAAAGGAAACAGATGCACAAAGAAAACTCTAATTCCACCTTTAGAGGTATATTAGTGATAGATAATGATGATAACTACATGGATTCTATTTGATTGATAGATTTGGTTTACATTTTTCTATGCTAAACTAAACAAGTTGTTTTAAAAATTCAAGTAGGTTTTTCTATATCATTTAAGAAGATAGGTGATGAAGGAGTTCAAGAGAGCATGCATTCCCAATCTATTTACAATAAGAACAAGCATTCTGTTCAGAGGAATAATAAAACAGTAAAAGACCCTGAATATTAAAAAAGGTTATTAAATTCTTTGAAGTTTCCCAAAGTAACAAATCTATGTATTAATAAAAAGCCTATGCTTTTAAAAATATGGAAAAAGAGTTTTAAACATATTATTAATACCAAAGCTAAAATTGAAAAGAAAGCATCTTTCAAAAACTCAATTGTCTTAAAACAAAGCTTAGATTTTTGGCTATGGATAGTATTTTTAGCATCAGTCTCTCTCTGGAGAGTTAAAAGTATGCAAATGCAGAGTGCACAGAGGCACAAATACACACATGCTATACCTTTGTATTACATTGGCATTTTATTATTTAATTAAAGTCCTCTTATTTTTCTAGCTCACGCATGCTTCCCTTGAGACGGCTTTGCTGTTAGCCTGCTGGCCTTGACTTCCAGCCAAAAACAATTCAGAAACAAAAAGGGACAACAAATCATATTTTCACAGACATTTTTATCCCTCAATACAACCCTGTTTTCACACAACATCATACAGTCTCTATGAAAACTATAATTTATGGCAATAGCCACCAAACCCAGGGTCTGACACATGCTCCACGGTGTTGGGAGTTTCATCATTCCAAAAGTTGCCGAATTATGAAGAAATTTTTCCGATGGAACCCTTATAAAAAACATCAATACTTTACAAACATCATCACTGGTCACTGAAGGGTGGCTCTAAATACAAATTCAAACCAGTGACTGTGAGAAGATAGAGCAGAAGCTGAGGTTAGAGATTAAGAATAGAATGTGATTCATTATTTAGTATTTTAAAAGAAATAGTTACCGGCAAACATGCAATGAATAGCTATGTCAAAATCTAAAATGCATAATCTACTTTACAAAACAAACTAATTTACCAGGCTATTTATCACAACCTCTTCCATTGCATAGATTATCACTTACCTGGTGGCAACCCTGTAAGTTTGATTCTCTCCCATAAGACGAGTATGAACCCCTTTCTGTTTTACCTGTCAATAGAAATTAAAAAAAAAAGGTGTGTAAATTTTTGTTTTCCTCTTAAAAAAAAAATCTCCTCCAGGTAACAGATATCTACTTTTCTCTTCCGATGTTTACATATGTAAAGTAGGCACTAACGGCAATGTATGCAAGCAAGAGAAAGGGATTAACACTTCTTCACTCTGGCTATGATAAACTGGAAAAAAAATATCCTTCATTCCTATTCTTAGCCAAACTGCTCCACACTTCCAAAAACTGTCATTTCAATGGCCTCCAATTTCTCTAACAAACAAATTGACATTCCTTATTTTCACTTTCATTCTCTCCCTCAAATTTTAAACAATTTCATTTTTATTTACACAGCAGGCAAACTATCTATGTAATGACCCTAGCATAGTAATTCCCATTGATTATATTGACACTTAATGGTGAGGCCAAAGCTAATCAATCACAGGCTCTCCAGATGGTGAATTTAGCAAAGAAACTATTCAGAATTCTGGTGGTGGTTTTTTTTTTTTTTTTTTAACCTCTTTCCCAGGAGTAAATTCCCTCATGATCAACATGATGATGGAATTGACGAGAGAGAGAGAGAGAGAGAGAGAGAGAGAGAGAGAGAGAGGAGAGAGAGAGAGAGAGAGAGAGAGAGACTTGGTTGAACATTTGCCCATTCAGATCTAAGGCTCCAATTTCACCAATAGTCCTAGGAGTTAAGCAGGGGCTCACTGAAAACCAAGATCATGTACCAGCACCAATCACCTAATTTGTTTCTGAAGACCGTTTTGTTTTTCTTTAAGTAACCAAGAGCTGAAAAGTGACTGGGATATGTTTTGGCAATATCCAAGAGTAGAAAAACAATCTTCTCTTTTGTTTCTTTAAAAAAAAAATTAACCTTAATGATAACTTGGGTAATATTAAAAAGCCTAATTAAATAAGAAGTGTATGAGAGCTACACAAAGTCTCATGGTAGAACATTTTTAGATACAGGTTAATACATAAGAGCTACCTGCCTACTAGATGCAAATATTATCAAGATACTGAGAACATCAACAGAACCAAGGGATGTATTTCTATATCTCTTCCTTTGAAGAGGTTTTAAACTTTTTAGGTTTTAAACTTAGGCTATAAACAATAGTAATAAATAAGGATTGTATTTTCTTTTATCAGAGAACAATGAGGCTATATTCAGTGGATTTGAATCTGAGCAAAAGATGCATTTAAAGAAATATACAATTAAAAAAGATGATTAGTTAGTTACATGGCACGAGTAAGGGATAACTAGTAGATAGCTTATTTGCTTGCCTGGTATCTTCCTAATATCAAGAGAAAGAAAAAGAGGCTCCTGATGTATCAAACAGACTTTCTATGGAGAATTTGAACTGTCAAACATTCACTAATTACCTGTTACATGTGAGGCACTCTCCTAGGCAGTAGGAATATGATTATCCTAAGAATTAAATAATTCTTACTCCAAGCGTTTAAATTCAAATAGTCAACACTCTAACTTGAAAGAAAATGTGCACAAGAGTAGGAAAGGATGGACAGACATGGATGAATTACAATGTGCATCACTGCAAGGAGTACTCACATCAATAAGACCACAGATCAATTTGAATATTTCAATATTACATCTGTGAACCAGCACTATCTAGATCATAATCAGTAGATAGACATGACCCTAAAATGCTTCCTACTTCAAAACCCATCTAAGACAACTCAGAAAACAGGAAGCATATATTATAATTACCCACCTCATTACTGTCAATAAACATTGAGTGAAGACCTAGCTGCTTCTCATTGTACTCATTGCATCATTGCCACACATGAAGAATCATTCCTCAAAATGCCTAATACTTGGATGATGAAAGTGTTACTTAACTTAATTTATTTTTGGTATATTTTGCTCTTGTTTGAGAAAAAAACATAGGCCTAAAACTTCATGTCTGCTAAAGCTCATTCTCATCATGGTATAGAGGTGATTACGAACTCTCAGCACTTAAGAAAGTAGAGGTTAGGCTTGGACAAATACTAACATGGTAGAAAAGCTTCCAGTGTATATTTCCTGGCTATGCTCCTATGAGTTAGGAATCAGCCTAATCAAGTTGACAAAGGCAGAAAGTTTGCCACTGAGAAATGACTATTTAAAAAAATTTCGTAGCCAAAGGAATTAATGAAGACTTACTACTAAAGGGAAGAAAGGTCCTGACTTGTGTCTATAGAAAGAACACTCACAGCAATAAAAAATACTCTTGTAAGTACTGAAGAACAGACATAAAATGGACATATATACTGGGGAAGTCAGATATAAATTTTTCAAATCACCCTTCTCTACCTCTTAGCCTGAAAATTGTTAGAAGTTTGAGTGAGAGAGTTATGCCACAGAATTCAACAGTGATAGCAAAATGGTTGCAAATATTAATTGTTTTCTTATTAAAAACAAATCAAACCATTTATTGAAGAAAATAGGCTAAAATCAGGGGTCATTCTGAAGATGGAACATATTGGTCTTTAGCTCCTTGAGATAAAAATCCTTGCAGTTTAATAGCAAATATATATCTACATATAAAGTACATTTTTTTTTTTAAAAAAGAGAGATAATAATATAAGTTTCAGTAAATTTGCTTTAATTTTCCGGGAAGTTGTACCTAATGCTTTCCTCTTCACCCCAACCCCATTATATCAAAAATGACTTTTAAAGAGGCAGAAGATGCAGCTTCTTATTCTATGGAAAAGACCAAGTTGATGAACGTGAAATTTCATTGTCAAATATTATCCTCAAATACAACCAACTTGATTGCTTCTGAAATATGAAATTATATATTCTGGGCTAAAGAGGTTTTTTTGGTGTGTATGTGTGTATGTGAGAAAGAGAGACAGAGAAAGAGAGAGAGAGAGAGAGAGAGAGAGGAGAGAGAGAGAGAGAGAGAGAGAGAGAGAAAGAGAGAGAATATTCAGTAGTCATGGAACAGATAACCCTAAAAGTAATATAATCTTGACTTCATAGTACTAATGTTCTTTACTATCATATCAGATACAGGCTGCCTCATTTTAATTTCCGATGTTAAAAAATATTTATCTAGATACAAAAATAAACCCATTGCAAATTACAAGTTGTCAGGGTTAAAAATCTACTCCTGTTTGTGTGGGGGAGGATAAGAGAACAGCATAGACATGAATCATTCTCAGTAATTTGAGTGTTTCCATGACATCAATGGGCACTCGTCCAGGACTCTGTCGAAGTCTGTGAGGTACCAAAGAGGCAGAGCAGCCAGCAGGAGATTGGGAGATTGACTTTTTTTTTTTAAAGGATTATGCTCCTTGTAAAGATTTCATCTGTAGCATCCACTTTTACCATCAAATAGATAACTCTGGAGATCATGAGTGAACACATTTCATTCTGATAGTGTAAGCCTTTAACTTTATTACATCTTTTTTGTTCCCAAATTCAACTATAAATCTGCCTTCAGAATGAAAACCCTTGTTTGGGAGCAAAATAATCAGTGCTTGTGGAAAAAGCCCAAGAACCATTTGAAGTGTACATATCTATTTTTCACCATCATTTCTGATGATGAAACAAGCAACTATTTTTAAATGACACTTCATTTCTAGGAAAAAAAAATCTTTTGTATAAATTCTCCATTAAAAATTAGCTATGGTCTTGATGTTGATTTTCTGCTTAAAATTCACTGGAACATTTGTTTCAGATAATAAAATTTGCAAGACTGCTGATAAATATGCTAGAATAGGCTCTTTAAGTAACTATTTGTGTTCACTAGCACAAAAGCTCTTAATTTCTACATTTACTGTATATATTAGACATGGATTTTTGACCCTTGCATTGAATAGTTTGAAATGGTCAGATTCTTTCCTCCCCAACTCGATCCCCAAAATGAGCTTTGCAATAGTAGAGGATTCTATTTTCCAGTGTTTGAAAAAGATAGTAGAGTGATGTACCAACCCGACGCATTCACTGCGGAATTTTCGAGACAACCCTCCAGTACTAGAATGCGACAGCCGCTGCGGATAGTTTTTGGCACAAAGACAATGGTGGCAGTGCCAAGCCCCATGGCTAAAACTACTCAAAAGAGGCATAAGGGTAGCATTAATCGCTCAAGTCTTTTACTGCATGGTGTACTGTTGTCCATATTTTAAGAACTAAAAGTACCCGTTAGTAATATTTGTTATATGCCAAAAAATGGTATGAAATACATACCGGGAACAAATCTTGTCAGATATTTGATTCATTTTCATACCAAGAGGACCAAATGTTAAAAACTGCTTCTAGTTGCCATTTTCTGCTAAGAATGGTATATGGAAAACAAATGATAGAATCTCATGTAGGTTTTCCGATCGAAGACTGAGTGAAAGCTATGAAACAAATTTTATAAATGATGTCAACATATTGGTTAAATAATCTTCTCCACAAAAGGACCATGTATAAAAAACGTCAAGATTTGAAAATTTTATCAATAAAAATATTTCAAGAGGGCAGTCTCAACTTACATCAATAAATTCATGAAGAGACAAAAGAGAGCTAATATGAAAACCCTTCTCTAGAACATATCTGGTAGCTATAATGTACATGTTAGCCAGAAAAATACTGTGTAGCTTATTTAAATAAAACTCAGGGATTCAGCTAAAATCCTAAATATCTTTTTTCATTTTTATTTCATTATAGAAGGGATACCAATTGACAATCAAGA
Source organism: Antechinus flavipes (assembly GCF_016432865.1). NCBI lineage: Eukaryota > Metazoa > Chordata > Mammalia > Dasyuromorphia > Dasyuridae > Antechinus > Antechinus flavipes. The sequence continues at coordinate 351,966,297 of NC_067398.1, read as the reverse complement.
AAAGATTACTTCCTTTTCAATAGCTGCCTCCAAAAATTAATTTAATTAAGTAGAAAATATAAGCTACTTTCAATATAAAGATTCAGTTACTATTCTTTTGCCACCTTACAAGCATGAAAATTAACACACACACACAAACATATTTTTTTTAAATTGGGAAAAATGATATGTCAATTGAGTATTTTTCAATATTTATGTATAATTTTGTATTATTTTCACTTGTTTCTTACACATTATCATGATATCCTTATTGATCTAGGTGGTCCACCAATGAAAATTTATTCATCTTAGAACCATCACTTTGGAAGAGATTGAATGCTCAAATAATTACAGACAAAAATAAATGTTCTAGACACATAAGCACAACTAGATGAAATAAATTTTAACAATAGCCTCACTTCTTGAAATATGCAAAAAGCACAACATAGTAACTGATCAGAGAAAAAGCACTGGTGTCAGAGCTGGGAAATAAATCTATATTCAAATTTCAGTTCTGTCAAGTCACAACTTCAGAGACCCAGTTTTCTTATCTAAAAATGAAAGCAACAGTACTTGTACTACTGAGGTAACAAAATTGTGGAAAAGTGCTTTATAAGCTTTAAGTATTATATAAGTATCAGTTATGACAGTTATTGTTACTATTGTTACCATACACTATAAGTTAACAATATGCTTTCCCTTAGTGCCTTTTATTCCTGGATTCCATTTTAAAGCATTTAGAAAATCAGTAGTCATTTTGCCCATTAATGAAATGCAACCACCTGTGAGTAAATATTTCACTTAGTTAAGTAGTATTATGTAAAACTATATATCTAATGTTGGACAACAATGAGCTAGACTTTCCCTAATACTCACTGGTAAATTTCCATCTGAGGATTGTAGAGGGCAACAGACTAGAAAACTTATCTCAAATATTCCTGATTCAAATCTTTATTAAAAGTCTAAGAAATCCAATTTAAAATTTGTGATTTTGAATTTCGAAAATATCACATAAACATTGGTAACAATGATTTTTAGCAGTTTTGGAAATAAGTTATAATTCATATCATTTTACAGAAATGGTTTTGTTTCAAGCATGCTATTCAAACTTAAGAGTTTTGTTACTCTGGAAAAATCAGTAAATAAACTAGTAGTCCAACTTTGAAGGGAATCAACATCCCAAGGCTCAAAAGACCCATGAATTTGATATGAAATTAATGAAAGTGTCTTATAGGTGGTTATAATTTACATTTACATGGTGTTTTACTTCCTAAAAGGTCTCTAGGTGCTCTATAACCTTATAAATGATAAACAGAGAATCTATGTCATCTCACATACACTAAAGTGCAACCATTTCTAAGTTAAATCATGGCAACTAATTATAAAGCACAGCAGAAAACTGTAATTAGGTAGATTCCAAGTAAAGAATACTAACTTCCATGGAAACTGCAGTGAGAGTGAATATAAGGGGAAAAATTAGTTGTTCTATACAGTGAACTACTCCATCACTGAGACAAAAATTTTATGCAAGGAAAAATGTCTTAAAAAGTAATATCAACTTATATCTACACAGTAGACCATTTCACTCCTGTTAATGTTTTTATACTTTATTTTTCTTAAAACAGACATTTATATCATTATATATCAATCAATTGATATATCAATCAATATTACATTATATATCATTATATATCATTCAACTGGTCTAGATTCATCAAAGTCATGGTTTTAGATTTACTGTTAGTTGTTACGGCAATATTGGATTAAATTTTTAATTAAAATGATAGTTTTTTTACCCTCAAAAATATGGTTAGCTAACTGGATGCCCCTGATTTTGAAATGAAAGCATCATTAGAGGTTATTTATTCTGAATTTCTCATTTTACAGATGAGGACACTGAGATCATGACAAGTTAAGTGATTTGCTCAAAATTTCACACGTGGTAAGAAGCATGCCAAGAATTTGAACCTGATTCTGCTGATTAAAAATTCAGCATACTTTATTCTATCCCACATTGCCTTTGTTTCAGTGTATGTAATAGTAGAAAGTGTTCTTCCTTGGTTCTTCAGAAATCTCTACAGGGAGATTTCAGGACTTTGCTGCACTGTTGTTCTGCTGTGCCATGATAGCATTCATATGAACTGGAAGAAAAATCCCAAATTAAAATTAACATTGTTAAGAACTTCAAGAGGATGTAAGATCTTTGAGGACAGGGATTTTAGTTAATTTTATTCATTTTAGCTATTTTACCACTGTATCATAAGTTACATATTTTAATGTCAATTAGGCACAGTTGAGTTTTAACTTTATTGGGTGAACGATATGCTCAAACACACTTTATGCCGTTCTTCTGTTAATTCGGGTTAATCGTATGACCGCAGTGGCTGGCCAATGATTAATAAGTGCTTATTATATTAGACTCCAGTTTAATACAGGAACAGAGATTTTGAGTTACAAGTTATCCCAGAGAATATTTAACTCTCCCCTCCTTTTCTTACAAATGAAGAAAATGAGATTCATGGAGTTGAAGAGACTTGCCCAAGATCACCTGGGTAATAAGTGGAATTACTGTCAGTGTCATTTCCTTGACTTCTCTAGAAGCTACCTTTCCACTGTATCATGCTACCCCCATGACCAGAGTATTAGCCATTCTTTTCTTTGCTTTCTTTTGTTATTTTCCCCACCTGAATAGAGGAGGAAATTTGTTTATTCCAGTTACCTAAGCTGTGTTTTGTAAAAGGAAATGAGAATAGAAGGAACTTTCCATTTCTAGGGAAAGGCTAAGTCAATATGTTGGCAAATTCAAAAAGAGTTGCTATTATGGAAATCTTAAAAGGAGACTAATATACTACTAATAATGAAGTTAAAAGTTGAGACTAAATTTCATCACTGACCCATTTTAGCATATCTAAGACTGTGCTATCTCAAAACGGTGAGCAAACTTTTTATCCCAAATAGGCTGAAATATTTAAGGGCATAGCCAAACCCACTTGTCTAGGATGAATTAAAATGAGTACATGGCATGAGAATTTAAAATAAATATTTTAACACAATCAAGTAAACAAGCATCCAGGGCTGAGGTTTGCAAGCAACACTTCATTTTCCTTTGAAATGCAGTAAATCTAGTACATCTAATGTTGTGAATCAGAAACATAAGCTTATTTGTATTTCTTCCATAGATGAAGGTTTAGCACCCTACCTGTGGATGCCAGCTTGGGATGCCTGATCACAAATTTAGAAGTAGAAGTGATCTTGAAGATCAGAGCTATTCTAGAAACTTCATTTTATGGAAGAAGAAGCTGAGGGTTAGAGAGATAAAGTGATTTTCCTGAGGTCTCATATATAAAGTAATTACTAGAATCAAGATTAAAACTTCAGTTCAACGGCTGGTTCTATTTCTTCTCCAATGCTCAGGGGAGAAAATGATTAAGGGTTGTGAGTAGTAAGATTTATATGAATATTCCTGAAGAAATAATGATTCCTTGTTATTTGATTGAACAGGACTGGTCTAGTCAAAAGTAAACCAAAAATGTTGCCCTTTCAGAGATTTTAGCATTTTTTACAAGTATTTTCCAATAGAAAACCACTTCACTTTTAAGAGTCTCATTTAAGGAAAGGGGAAATATTATCAAACTAAACCATGTGAGTTGTATAGTTCTCTTCTAAATGCAGGAAAGTATTTTATTTAAAATAACTGCAGCTATTCAAAGGAGAGTGACAAGGATTGTGAGGGGCATAAACATTTCACATGAGGGAACTATAAACCGAGATGGGAATGCTTAGTTTGAAGGAGGAAAGACTTTAAGGAAGACATGATTTCTATCATCAATATCTGAACAACTGTCATGTGGAAGAGGAATCTGACATATTTTGTTAGGCTCCATGAGAGAATTGTAAGATCTTTAGATGGAGGTAAAATAAAAACAAATTTCAGCTGCATGAAAAAAGGTCCTAACAATTAGATGTCTGAAGATGAAATCTACTGCCATATAAAGCAATAAATTCACTGTCATTCAAGGTGTTCAAGCAGAGAATTACTGGAAATGTTCTAAGGAAATCTATGCATTGGAAAAGGGTCATATTAGAGAAACTCTAAGGATCCTTCTAGTACTTGAATTCTATAATTCTACCCAGCATGATCCTAGGATGATTTACCTATTTCAGGATATGTGTCAAACAGCTCTTTGAAGTACCCAAGGTACTACTTGGTAGAGCCATAACTAGGAACTCGATGCACGGAGCAAATACCATAAATCATACCTGGAAAAAATAGAAAGAGTCAGCACAATTTGACTCCTGACATTGAACTATTTTAAACTAGTTATTCTTGCCAAGTAAGTGTTTAAAGATAAGTCTTTCTATGCTGCTGAAAAAATATAAAAGTTATCAAAGTCCTCTAAATTTAGAGGCAAACTCCCAATCATCCCAACCTATTCAAAAATGAACCAAAAATGTTGTCGTTTCAGAGATACCATTGATACTTGGGACACTGCAGCAGCAATTTCCTATACTGAAAACTATTTATTTTAGACCTAAGAGAGTAAATGTAACTCATAAATGATTTAATTTATTTCTGCTGGGTATTTTTCAAATTGACATTATCTGCCCATATATTAATAATGCTATTTTAAAAAAGCTTATATTTATTCTGATGCTATGCAAACAAGGTAGGTTGCTACTAGTTGGATCTCTCTAAATTAAAATTTCATTCATTTAACAGATTTATTTCCATTTAAAAATTAAAGATTTTACATGGAAATTAAGGAAATAATTTTGAAAATGAACCTTTAAAAATTATGGATACAATATTAGTTCTCAATAAAAACATTCTCTCTCTCTCTCTCTCTCTCTCTCTCTCTCTCTCTCTCTCTCTCTCTCTCTCTCTCTCCCTCCCTACCTCCCCCCCCCACCCATTTGTCTTTCTGTGCATGTGTCTGTCTGATTCTGTCTCTGTCTCTGTCTCTCCCTTTGCCTCTCCCCTTTCCACAAGCATGCACACATGCACACACATACACACACACACACACACACTTCACACACTTTGCAGAAATATTTAGAAATATGAACAATGGTAATACATAGCAGGGAAGGAAAATTACAAATTACAAATTACATGATATTCTCTCCTTTGTAAGAAGGTAATACTTTGAGACACATACAAATGATCCTGAGCGGGGAGGGAATATAATTAAAATTACCCCACTTAATTTGTTTTCAAAACATTTACTCATGAATAAAACAATTTAAACTTTACAAAACAACATTTAACAAAATAATGACCTTCAAAAGGATATCTATATCAATTTTGGACTCATCTATCACTAGCTCCAGTAATTTGTTGATTTCCCCTTTGAGTTGTGTATATATATTTAATAGAAATGGGGTCATTGTATATTTGGATAAGAATCTATCCTATGTAAATTTTTATTGGTCACTCTTAATTAAATGTTATATTTTTAATCTTTACCTAAGTAATTAACATTATTTTCATTCTCTGTAATTATAAAGAGTGATCCTACATATATGTGTGTATAAATCTATTTTTTCCTTTTTGACAACTCTTAAGTACCATACCAATAAGTCAATGATTAAATAAATCACAGAATTATTTTTTATAATATACAATGTGATATCAGCCTGCTCCAAAAGACTCCAATAATTTACAATTCCATCATCAATGTATAAGTTATTGTTACCATTAAAATTTATTTTTGTGCCAATTTAGCATACGAAAGAGTACTACCTGAGAGCACTTTTATTTTTTTAAAAAAATTAAATATTAAGAAGACTGGATCATTTTAAATGGTTGTAAAATTATGTATTTGTGTATAGGGTCTGTTCCTACCCTTTGTCCCTTTATTCTTTTTTTTTAATCTATATAATTCAACTTAAACATAAACAATTATCTCTATCTAATAATGATGAAAACAATTACATTTTGATAGATGAAGAAATCATTGTGATAAGTTTTTAAATTTGTTCATCCTTATAAATAAAAATTACTTAACTTAATGAATCTAATCTCAGTTTACCAAAAAAAAAAAAAAATTGCCAGTAAGTAATAGCTTTCTTGAAATTCAGGCTGAGATGTTATTCAGAACTTTTATTGTTTTTTAATTGATGAGTTTCCTTTTACTTTCAGATAGAAAAAGATAAATCGTCCCTACATTTTCAACCTAAACTTCTAAAGTTTTACTAGTTATTGTTCTTAAGGAGGAGCTAATATCACTTAACTATAGTGGTGTATTTAACCTCTCTCAAATGAGTTCCATAGTTTTCAAGATGGTGATCAAGAAAAATTCAATATGTATTTGCATCTTTCTGAAGAATGCATTATTGATATAATAATAGCAAATTGCAGCCTTTTAAACGAGAACCATTATTAGAATTAAAAGATTTGGGCTTGAATCCTTGCTGTGTTGCCATTAGCTATGTGATTTCAGAGAAGTGATTTTATTTTACTGGGCCAAAGAATGCTCATTTGCAAAATGAGCACTTTGAGGTTCTAGGATAGTGAAAATTTCTTGCTTTCTATGGAATAAAATGATAGATTATACACAAATTATTAATTTTCATATAACTAATATAAATTATTATATTAACTATATAATTATATAATATCTAGGAATAATTCTATAGAATATAAAATTGAACCTCCTTGAGGATAGGGTTTGTTTTATTTATAGCTTTATATTCACAATGGCTAACATAGTTTCTCATGCATAGCAGAATATTAATGAATGTTTGTTAATTGATTTACCTCATGTATAAGAATATGGATTTTCTATATTATCTTCATCAATAAAATGAATGGGATTTATAGGAATCTTAAGAAAATAAGAAATCATATGCATACCACATGTCATCATTAAAAATAAATTTATCAGATTAACAACAAAAATACATGGCATACTGAAATTCTGATATTGACAAATATGAAACCTTGAAGAAGGTATAGTAGGATAGAGAAGATACGGACAAGTTCATTGGTGGGTTTAGTATGATACAGGGAATTGGAAAGATCATAAATTAAACAGTAATTTTAGATGTAGATATTATTTTCAAACAGAATCTGAGAGTCTGTGATTGTGCAGATTATGTGAAAAAGGTGAAATAGTAGAAAGAACCTTGCATTTGCATCAGTGACTGAAGTTCAAAGTTTTCTGGGCCTTGATGTCTACATTTATAAAATAAATTAGTTGGACTATATGACCTCTGCTGAGATATCTTGTAGTTATAAATCTATGATCTGTGATCTTAACACAACTATAAATCTATGATTCTTTTATCCCATTGTCACTTTATATTATATTTACATAATAAATAGTGTGTGCATCAGCCTTTTGTAAGGGCCTATTTTATGTCATGTGCTGTGCTAAGTCCTAGGGACACAATGAAAAGCAAAAAGAGAATTCCCCTGCCCTGCCTCTAAGGAGTGCATCAATTTCAGAATTAGGAATGGATGATAATAATAAGAATAGCACATAATCACAAAAGTCATTGATCTTTGGTTTTGGATTACAGCAAACAATATTATTGTAATTTTCTTTCTCAAAAAACAATATGAAAAGTGAACCCGGGGATCAAATTAAAAGTGAGCACTGGGCTCAAAATCTGGAAGACCAGTCTTCCTGAGTTCAAATCCAGCCTCAGACACTTATTAGCATATGCCTTTGGCAAATTACTTACCCTTGTTTGCATCAGTTTCCTCAACTGTAAAATGAACTAGAGAAGGAAAGGGCATAATATATTTTTTGCCCAAAAAAACTCAAAGTGGGATCGTGAAGAGTTGTACATGACTGAAACAACTAAACAAGAACAAAAATCTCATAGAAACACAATAACTCCAAAAGTCAAAATACACAATACATATTCCATAGTTCATACTTGGCATGTAGATAATGAAGCATTGACTCCAAATGGCCCTGATATTTTACAAGTCAAAATTCCTTAGGATAAAGTTTCTATGAACTTGTCTGTAAAATGAAGGGGCCAGGTAAGATTTCTAAAATTCCTTCCATAGTATTTCTGTGATGGAGAAAGAGCTCTTGACATCCAGCAAGAGCTGGATAACTGAGAAAGTAAAACAATGATTCATCATACCAAAATGAAAATTTTTAAAAAGAGCTACTCACAACCATAGAAAATATGAACATATCTATAACAAAATATGAGGGCATGGAGATATGTAAACAAGAATTGATGATGATGCTATGGGCATAATAAAAAAAAGACATTGAAAGAATGAGAGATGAGTAGGTGCAAAAAAAGAAAAACTTGAATCTACATAGTTAACTCATTTTTCTTTGAGAGATATTAAGAAAACAGACTATGATCCAAGTATCAAAAGAAATCATTTTCATTAAGCTTAATACAGCTTACAAATTATAAAATAACAACAACAACAAAAGACACAGAAATACAATATGTGTGTAGGCTTAAATCCTGTCAATTTGTAAATAATTTCTTCTAGTTAGCCTATAAAATTAAAGCATATTGCTCATAAAAATGTATTCAGAAAAGTAAATATGACATGAAACAGGTAGTAGAAAATCATGCCCTATCTGCTCATCTTCTAGCTAATCCTGATAAACTGATGTTTCAACATTTTATGCAATTTTATTTATAGTATTTATGCAATAAATACCATAGGTCAAATATCATACAATGAATTTCACATAATCCTAAAATGTTTTAAAATAATTTAATAAAATATCAAAACAATTTTAATAAATTTGTGTTACGGATCCCCTAACTTTCCTCAGAGTGAGGGGGCACAACTGCTATAAAATATTATGTGTGTTTAGGGGCTGCTTGGTTGTTCTTAACTATCCTTTTTATAAGGTAAGACTCATGAAGGGTGGAGTGGAGAATATATCTGGAAAAATGATATTAAAAACAAAAGGCATAAATAAAACTTTTAAAAATATATTCTTAAAAAGAAATATGCGCATAGGTAGGATGTGCATTCCATATCCCCAGGATCATATAGTCACATATGAAATGGAGTTTACTCTAGTAAGTTACTAAATAAAGCTATTTTGAACTCATTTTGTTATTATATTTTTATTTAGGTAGTGCTAACACAGTGGCATGAAAAGATCAGTGGAATCTGATGAGTTAGGTTCAAATATCACCTCTGTCAATTATTCAGTCTATGACCTTGGGCAAGTGACTTTCTGAACTTTAGTTTTCTTATGTGACCTTGAATAAATCATGTAACCCAGTTAGGCTGCAGTTTACTCTAAAATTAAGAAACATAGATTTTCTTTTTCAGCTCAAACATTTCATCATTTGAAAAGAAATTATTTTTAGATACAGATTAAAAAGTATAAAAATTCAATTTTCTTTTCCATACATTTATCAGAAATTATTAACTCAATCACTTTGTTATAGAATGACTATCATAAGGATGGTGACTAGAAAAAGAACTTATTATATAGATTTATTAACTGTAGAAAACCTGCCATATATACCTTAACAAACTGTTAAGGAGGTCTTTAGAGATCTGCCATGACTTGTAAATATGTGTTTTCCAATAAGTCTTTCCTTATTGTAATGGATTTTTACCAGTTATTATACTCTAAGGATATTGTTAGCATAAGCAACATTATTAAACAGTAAATAGGCATATGTTCGATTTGGTGATGCATAGGTTTGATCATGTAATTTATCTGCTCAAGAACATTTCAAAATTTTGCCCAAGTTTTACTTATACAGAAAAACATACACTTCATAGTTTGCATCTTAAAGCTCTTCACAAATTACTCCCCTTTATATCATACTCTACATTCAAGGCAAATTCCCTGAACTCATGCTCTGCTTTATGGCCTCCAAGCTTAGAATATCTCCTAGGTCCATGCCTAAATTTACAATGGATCCATCTGTTGAGAACCTCTTACTTCAAGGCTATATTCAGGTGCCAACTTTCCTATGAAGCCCATCATTATTACCCATCTTGCTCCTGTCTTGAAAACTCTCTATCCACAGGTTTTTTCGGAATTCTTTATATCCCATTCTGCATTTCTCTTGGACATTGCATTTTATGTTCTACTTGCACATATGATATATCATTCCCAATTAAATTTTAACTTCATTGAAGGGAGTTACTCTTCATTTTCATCTTTGAATATGTAGCACTCAATACAAACAAGGGTTTAATAAATTTGATGAATTTAATTAATTTTTAGTGCCAGGATCATAGTAGGCACCATATAAATGCTTGTCCTCTTTCCCCTTCCCTAATGTACATATCTATAGTGAAGATATAAATGTTTGTTTGTAGGATTCATTTTTAACTTCATTTTATCTTTCAGGAAATAAAAAAAAAGTTTTAAAAATGCAATAGGAGGTAAATATACATTCACTTTCTTTGGAAACATGAATTCTTAGACAAAATAGTCGATAATTTTCCTTTGCATACTTATGACTATTACATCATCTCCTCTTTTTTCAAATTTTAGAGAGCTGATCACTTTTAAGTTCTATTTCAAAGGAAGTAAAAAAAAATTAATTCTAATTAAGTACAACCATTCAGTACAAAATCTGAGTGAAAAGTAATATGAAATGGGGCATTCCTAAAACATATCTCATTGTATAAACCTTTTATAACATCTTTACATTTCTGGTAACTTTTAAAATATAAGATATTTAGGAAAAGTGAGCAGACTTTATGTTCAAATGTGAAATACGTCTATTGAAAGCAAACATCTGACAAGCTGTGCAAAAAGTGAAGGAGGCAATCTACACTTCCAAAGATAAGAGGGGAAAAAAACATGAACCAATCAAAACCCAATGAACATCCAGTGACTCAGATCTGGAGTAGCCAGCAGAGGGCAACCACACACCCTGACAAGACATAAGTTTGTTCTGTCACTTCCCAAACGGTTAGTTCTTAGTAGTTGGTAGGTTGAACAGAAAAAATTCATCATTAATAAATTTTTTTTAAAAAAATCATTGATAAAAAATTTATTAGCCCAATGTTAAGCAAACAGAAGAGGCAATAATCATGCATATATGTAGTACTTATTGCAAAAGTCTGTCTTGAATGGAGTTTTTTTTTTTTTTTTTACTGGTTCTGACAGCATTAATTTATTTTAAATAATGATTATTTGAACCTAATTTAATTTAGGTCAGTATTCAAAGTCTACTTTGATTATGGAAAGCTATCTCTGGAATCTATTATGACACATAAGTTTACTAAAATTCCCAGAGGATTTCAAAAAAAAAAAAAATCTGTGGTTTTCCTAAATATAAGCTTTATAATATGTGTGTGTGTGTATACATATGTGTGTATACATATGTATGAATGTAATTAACCATATTTTATAATCATACAGAGGTTTTATTTATGTCTAAGTACTCTATTATTTTTTAGTTAAAATTGGATGTAAATATGTTTCCCCATTATTTTCTAACATGTGTCCATAAATATTATTAAATTATTATTGCATCCATAGAATATTATTAATGTTACATATAAATTTTGTGACCATATGTTCTTTTGGTTTCAGGGTGTGGGATCACTTTTTGTTATTGCCATTCCATTTTTAAAAGTATAAACAAGAAAGTGATGGCACATATTCTTTCATTCTAAAATAAATTAGAAAAATAACTAGTGAATATGTATGAATTCACTTATTCATTCAACAAACATTTACAAAGACATACTCATCCATTTCTTTTACAACAACAAAAGTCACAAAATTTTCAAACTGATTTTCAACTGTATGGTTTTTTACAAATTTTATAAACTGATGTTTCAAAACAACAACCAAAAAAAAAATCAGCATAAACATTTTTAAATATCTATGCTTATGAGAATCAAGTAAAACATCATCACACAATATCTTTCTTGGCTATAATAAACTGAATTTTAATAATTTATTCAAAAGATATACAATCTTTAATTTCAGACTTCTGAGATAAAATGACAGAGAAAGCTTTCACTTCTTATTGCTAGATGCAAAATGTAGTAAAATAATTAATTGCTACAGGTCTAACCATATAAATAATTACCTAAATCATTTACCTTACTTCTGTCCACTAAAAACAAACAAAAAAACCAAAACAAAACAAAACAAAAATCCAACAAAACAACACTAGCAATTTGCTATATTTATAAGGTAATGTTTTACATATATACATATATGTTCACCTTCCAAGGCTATTGAAACACATATGCGATACACACATATATGTTTCAATAGCCTTGGAAGGGGAATTAATTTACAGGGTCTACAAACCTGGCAGTTTAGGTTACATGTAGGTCAAGATAAATAATATTCATCCTTTAGTTAGTGTGATCTGCATTGTTTCTTCATAAGTTGAAATGACAAGGTTTTATTATTCCTAAGCACTTGATTCTGAAACGTTTGCACAATCTGTTAAGTCCAGGCAAATTTAAATGGTTCTGACATGCAGCCTGCTAGGGCCAGTGACAGGGATAATGCCTCTTTACGTGGGTAAAATTTTGTGGCATATAGGTCACTCTCTTAAGGGGAATCAACTGTGTGTCTCTTCTTTGCATTTCTACCACAATCCTTCATCCTGCAGCCTGGAGCTGAGAGTGAAATGCAAGAAAGGAGCCGAACGCTCAAAGCGAAAATCTGCTTCCAGGACAATCCATTATATCTGACAAGTTAAATGTTCCATGGTAGACCATATGGCATCAGAGCAGGGCCAGCGATGGAAGAGGGAAACTCAGCAAATGCATCACAATTAAGGAGTTTGGCTATAGACTTACTTTGAATTACTTTATTTTTTGGGTTAAATTTTAAATGCTCTCCCCTGAAATTGTCTACTGAATTTCTTTTCGTAGACTTTAAAAATAAAAGAATACATATAAGTTCCTTTATTTCTCTTGTGGTCACACATATTTACAAATGGAATCTCAGATAAAAACATGCACTGTTTTCATCTAATGAACTTACCAAGCACAATCTTGTGGTCTCATTCCAAAATGCCAATAAAAATAATATACAAGCCCTCTAATGAGCAATGCATTTAACTTAAGCTGATCATTCTTGGTATAACTAAATACTTACTACTAGTTTCCATTCATAAGTCTGAAAATTCCCAACAGCTGTACGTTCACAGCTGACATATTCCTGTTTCTTCTGTGGTTTGTCCAATAACAGAATCAAATTACTACATTAACTGAAGACCTCAACTGCAATTAACCCTCTCTGTAAAGATTGGTGGTCTCCGTGCCACCCACAGCTACTTACTTCATAACTTTGCCCACTCTTGATATTACAATCGTTGGAACATGAGTAATGTATGATGAAGCACCTGGAGGGATATTACACCTGGGGTGTCTACCGTGAGAATAAGTTGTTAGCAACAGTGTAAAATTACCAATATGCTTGTTGTACAGCAACCACAATGTGTACTTATAATATTAAGAAGACAGAAGTTTATGAAATAAACAGAACCACCAAGTAGTTAAACCATGAAAGATTTTTTAAAAACAAAAAATACAAATGTTGTTATTTGTATTAAATATCTCTTATGAAGAGAATTGGATTTGTAATAAGGAGTGAAAAAGCTTTCTAGAGTGGTGTCAAAACTAATCTGGTCTGGTGTCAAACAGTGATTTTATCAACTTCCAACCTCACTGTAGTATAAATATTTGCAAGAGGTTTTTTTCTTCCCTCTTAAATATTAAGTACATGATCAGTAAATGGAAGGATCTTCTCAGCAACCGTGGTCACTTGCATTCACACTGTTTTGTGAACATGAACGTCAAAACAAGTGGAGAAAACTTGCTTGCAGCATTTCAAAAAAGAAGAAAGTAAAACTCATTTCCTTAAACAGATTTTACTCTTCATCTTCCAGAAATATGATCACTATATTCCTCTAAATGCACACATCACTTCTTCAGTCAATACCATCACTCTTCCAAATAGGGTATGCTGCTACTTTGTATAAATCAGTAACTCTTCTTTAGATACTTCAATTATACACTATCATGTGGTTCCAAAATTATAACTGGCCTATAATTTAATATGATCTTACACTTGTCCAAAAGTTTTTTTTTTCACAACTATGCTCTTCAATATGAAATAACTTGGTAAGATTATGATAAAGATTTCATGAAGGCTCAAGAATTAGCAATTATATCATTACCATCATTGTTCCTACTTTTATTCTTCGCATACTCACACACACAAATTTGCATGTTATCTAAGAAAGATATGGCTCTTTGTACTCAATGCTGGATAACCATTAAAAAATTGTCTGTAAGTGTATTGTATAATTTTTTTTCTGAAAACATACTAACTCTTGTATTACTCTTGATTTTTCTGTTTCATGACTAGCCAATTTGAATAAATGACCAAGAAAATAAGAAAAGAATATGGATTCTTCTTCTTTGAAGGAAAAGACATGCATGATATGTACTAACACATATGTGATACATGTGAGTAGACATCATTATTTTCTTATGAAATGCATTCATGAACATAGCACCAATAGAGTATGTTGGGCCTTTGCATGCTATAGATTCTATTTCTAAGCATTCAGATCCACATTTTTATTACTAATTAAATTGTCCAGATGGTAAAATAACACCTGATCCAAGGGGTTTTTTAAGTGCAGTCATTGTCAACACTGAACTCCTACATTGTTAACAAATTGGAAAACTTGGCCTGCACTGAGTTTTACATACACTGTTTCCAAACCATTAGCACAATGCAATTAAAACTTTAACAATTTTGAATTATGTTTTCCAAATCCAACTTTATGCCAAAAAAAATTCTGGGGGTCAGAAGAGAAAAAGAGAGGTTCAACATTCAAATAATTAAAAGAAAGTTTAATTATCATCCAAGTCAATTCACTCTAACCTTACATAGAAATATAAGGCTGTTACTATTTGGTTTTTGAAAAAAAAATAACTAGAACCAAGAAGTATCATGTTAAGAGGACAGAGTACTAGATATGTAGTGAGAAAATTTGTGTTCAAATATTAGTTCTGCTTTTTAGCTGAGCAATCGTGAATAAATCACTTTCCTTTTCTGGTTTTCTATTTCCTCATCCAGAAAATGGGAAATTCAACTAACTGATCACTAAGGTTCTTTCAAGCTCTTGATCTTATGATCAAATGAAAATTGGTGTTAATATTCCCCAAATCCCTGTATCCTTCAATTTACTGATAATATGATCTTACATTAAATTGTAGAATTGAAAACATTGAAATATCATACCAGGAGGATGTGCATGAAGATTATTATTATTTTAATGGCTTCAAAGGAACTCAGAAATTGAACATAATACAAAACACAGAATTTTTATTTTAAATAAAACATCTGTATGATCTCTGGAATGCAAGTTAGGCTTCCACCCATTAATAACATAATGTGGGAATGTGCAAATGTTTTCAAAAATGTTTAGGCAGTCTCTTCCTAATCACAAGTGGATTTCTGTCTCAAGCAAACATTTCTGCAAATATTTAGGCTGCTTCAATACGCAAATGGTTTTGCAAACATTTCCACTAGCCAGCCACTGAAATCACTCCAGAGCTCCTGACCAATAGGAAAGTTTGTAAAGGAAACATAAGAAGCAACTGGCTAAAGGAGCAACTGGGGGAGCAGGGAGAGAATGAATTGGCAGAAACACTCTCTTAGCTACCCACAAAAAATATTTGTTTTGTGCTAACACCTGAAGTAAAAGCTACTAGTTATTTAAAATGAAACAATTGCTTGAAATTCTACACCAAGGCTCTATCATTATTGACTGAGAATAACTTGGGAAGGACATGACTAATCAACGAGTTTCCTATTTCTGAGTTGAATATCTCTAGTAAATGTTGTTCATGACTGGACATTAAAAAACAAGAAAATACTTATGGATATTATAAAAGCAGCATAAACATTTTAAATTTGTCAAATGATGTACAAGTTATGGAGCCCTCCAATAAGGCAATAGTTATGAAACAAAGTAAATTAATTTCAGATTTAGTTTCCTAGGAAAGCTAAAATAATAGATGGGTTGTCGTTCATCTTTTTAAAATAACAAAATAAACTTCATAAGATCATAGAGTTTTCTGGCCAAGCCAATTAGCTAGATCCAAACTATAGTAAAGACATTCACTAAAACTACAAATGCACGACATGATTCCAATTATTATAAGCAAAGATGCTACTTCCTGGCATACTACCGCTCATCAGACCCCAATCATGAAAAATTAAAAGACATTTTGGTAAACTGGACGTAACTTCTATAGAAATCAAATTACAAAAAAAAAAAAAAAAAAAAAAAAAAAAGTCTAAATGGTTTTGAATAACTTCTTCCTTTTACTCTCCTGGCTTGAACTAACAGTGACTGACTACACTTAGAATTTTTCCAAATGCAGGTTGTTAATACTATGCTAGGAGTTACTTTAAAGCAAGTGAGTTGGTGTATATTTGTGAATTTTGTGGGAGGAGAAAACTAACAATGAATTTATCAAAACCAACAAAACTTTTAGCTTTAAAAATTAAAATGATCTGTTTCTCAACAACTAACCTCCCTGATCGACACTTGTTTCTTCACTTCTGCCATCACTTCCTCATTTACACTTATTAGAAGTGGTCAGAGATTTCATCAGATGTGATTTTGACAATAGCAGCAAAGTGCCTTAAGCCACAGATTTTAATTGAGCCCAAAATACAAATGGGGGAGGGGGAGAGAAGAGAAAACCAATCACAGCAGGAAGCTCTTTAAAAGAAAAAGAAAAGAAACATTATTTTGAGCAGACACTTTACACTTGGTTGTACTATATAGAAAGAATTTTTTTTTTTAACTCCCTGTAACATATAAAAATTAACCTATCTTTTCAGATTGCTTACAGGTGACATTCTACCATCTGGATGGGCAGTGTGCCCATGGAAAAAGGAAACTAAAAAAGTAAAACCTTCTTCTTCTTGTTAGTATAAAGCAATATGTGTTTTAAAGGCAAGAGAAATGTGCCACACTAATCTACAAACACATAGACACACATACACACACCACGCACGTGCACACACACACACAAACATGTTCTTATGAAAACTGTGACAAAACAAGTTTAAAAAAAAAATCAAGTGACTGAAACAAATTCTGTTTCTTGGAACACTATCTGATTAATGGAAAATGAAGTCCTCATCATCCTTAACTACAGTTTATGCAAAAAAAAATTTGCTTTAAAATAAAACCAATATATGAGCAATTATATTATTTATTTCACTGAAAAACTTTCCGATGTAAAGCATGTTAAACTTTTTGTCCCTTTATTTCTAATGGCCTGCAACTTGGAGGATTCACAGCATAGCTTTTAATAAACAGGAAATGATAGCTTATTAACTCTCAGGAATTGTTTTTATAAGACTTAAAAGGTGTGCATATTTATAATGATTTCAGTTTGTAGACAAAAATTTTATTGTTTTCCTTGCATGAACTTTATATAAAACTTTTATCTAAGCATAAATGATCTGATTTATTAATGGGAACTGTTTCCTTTCCCTAAAAGTCAAAATTTGAAAACTTATCAAAAACCCGAAGTCGATCTTTATTTTCTATTTTTATTGACCAAAAAGAAATTATTATTATATTTGAGTCTGATATGGTAAGATATGCTTAGGTGAGTTACTCACAAATGATGGTTCTATGATGAGAAGTTTCAAATTTGGATGCGACTTAAAAATCAAAAACCTGTATTTGCTGAATCATTGAATATACCTCTATTTTGGAGAATGCATTTTGATTGCATAGTATACAATACAATTAAGTTTGAATTGTAACACTGAATGAGAAGCAATAGCCAAATTAAGTATAAGTAGAATGGGTACATTCTCAAATTCTTACAGAAATCCACAACATGGAGGTAGGAAAGAGCTTATTCCACATTAAAAAATATATATTGCAACCTTATAAGAAACACATCAAGAGAGGCAAAGGAAGATCTTATCACAAATAGGTTATGAACAGAAGCCAGAAAACCATGTGGAAGTATATTGTTGTGG